>NW_010164051.1:0-32474 GCF_000695765.1 Mesitornis unicolor
CTTCTGGGGGGTTCACTGTGGTAACCGGCCCGTGGTCGCGTCCGAGCGGTGCCCGGCTTTGTGCTGGGGGGTAATGCAGGAAGGTTGGAGCGAGCAGGGCCGGCCTGGAGAGCCCTGGGACCTGAACTCTGCAACACGTCCAGCTTCTCAAAAAGTGCCGTGTTGCAAGCAAGCCCTTCATACCAGTTGCAAAACCAGTCTGGAGTGTGCCTGTACACGCGTAACGCATCTGTCACTCCTGCTGTAAATGTTATGAAGTAAGCAGGTAGTGTATGTGCAAGAGTCTTGTTCTCTGAACTTAGTTTTCCTTCTTGAGCACATATAAGTGCACGAGAACTAGTCCATTGTAAGTGGTTGTTGCCAAAAATAACCACATTTGTGACAAGTTCTGCTGCCAGACCCCAGCACAATTGTATTTCATCCCTTGAAGTGCTTTAGAGCACTTGTGGGAGAACTTTGTACTTGTGCTTTAGCAAAAATTGCAAAATCTGGGGTACATGAAAAAGTTGGATCCTGTATTATGACTTTTCTTTTTTTTTTTTTTTCATATGCAAAGGTACTGTAATGTGCGGATATCAGGAAACCTGTGGTTGCTCTTCAGTCTTGTCAGCGTAAGTGTGTGTGTGTCTGATAGCTCCTTCAAGTTTTCTCTTTTTTCCAGTGATATTTCTGGATTTCATTTCAGATTGAATCCAGTTAGAAGAATATTCTGTGTGATTCTGTGTGAATATATGGCTGGCCCATGGTAAGTATGATACTCTCTGCTGCATTAAACTACACTTAGCAGTGTGGCAGTGCCGTGAACAGGAAATTTGTCCTTTTATTTAATTTCTCTAACTGTTTCCTGCTGTTTGTCTGCACTCCTACTAATGTAAGGAAATCATTGCTCTTCTGAATTTTCCATTCCATTTTCACCAGGACTTCCCACCTGAGTCTGTATATCTGGATATTGTTAATAGCTCAGGCAGTTGTGGTTCTGCTCAGAACAGGACTTGGTATGAGGACAGTGTCTTTTTGTCTTTTCCCTTTTTTCCCAATAATTTTCAATTTTTGCTTTCTTTTTATCTTTCCAGGTATGCATGCGTGATGTTAACTGGTTGTGAAGTTTTTATACTTGAGCTAGCAGTCTCTGGAGGTAGTCATGGGTGCAGAACATGTTGTTTCCTTGACATTGCATGGTTCAGTACCATGTAATCACATGGTAACATATTTCTAGATCCAAATGAAAATCCCCTGGTGTAAGGATGTGCACACTTAGGTCAGGGGTGTTGGCACCAGTGTAAACATGTGAAGCCATTCTTTATGGATTTGGGTTGGTGCATGCGTTGTAGCACTTGGCTCTTCATGGCACCTATCCAAAACCATGGGTTGTTTCCTTGTGTGTTTTGCTTTGGTAGTTTGTGGGTCGAATTCTTTTCACTGTCTGACAGATCGTGTTCTACCCTCTGGCCCTTCAGAGATGCCCTGTATATTTGCAAATGCACAGATTCTGTTCTGTTTGGTCTGTTTTTCTGTGTGCAATAACCAGTCTTTGTTATATTAATTTTCAAATGTCTCTGTTGATTTCTAGTTGAAGCAACTTTTGTCATTGTACTTTACAAATCTCACCTCTTCCTCTTACCACCTCCTCAATCAGGTCTGGCTACTTTTCATTATGTTTCTTTTGTTTCCTCAGTGTTGGCAGCGCTGAGCAAAAAGCTTACAATCCCTTTCCTCTCTTTTTCTAACTTAACAGGTTCAGCTCTCATCTCTTCCATACTTATGCATATTACTTGTTCTTTTGTGCATTTCATGAGAGTGTCCCATGTGCCACCTGCGGAAAACTGTTGTGGATTGCTGTGTTTTACAACGCTTCGATTTGTTTTGCTGTAGCCTCTAAACAAATATCAGATAGTAGCAAATTTATTTCACTGTTGCCCTCCAAAAGACATTAGTGACTTGCAGCTCAAGAGACTTTCTGGTCCCTCATACAAGAAAGCCATTGCTGTCATGTTTATGATGACTATAATGCCATTCAGAATGTAAACTCTAACTTTTACTTCCTGGGTGAAAACAATAATTGAAATAATCAGTAATGATTTTGGCTTTGTTGAATCTAAGAATGCTTAAGTGAATGCAATGTGATAATGCTGTGGGAAGAAATAGTCTTGCCCTTCCCAGTGGCCTCCTTGATCTTCCCTTTGTGCCAGCACATGCATTTATACAGCTGCATAGGACTGAGGAAGTAAACTAGTTGGAGAAGACTGAGCATTTTTCATGTGGACCTCTTTTAAAACTTGAGGACAGGGTGAACTGTGCGTGGTGTGCAAGAAAAGGAGATTTTCATGTATTTGTTTCAAGATCGGCACCTGTAATCCACTGCTAAAATGCCTTTTGTATTAGAATGCAGATTATATGAGGTTCCCACATAGTGTGACAGATTTATTTGGGGAAATATTAGAATAATCTATTCACATAGCTTGTTTTTCTTTTTGTTTTTATTCTATTTTTTTTTAATGTTTCCTGTTTTACCGTGCTTGAAGCTCCATGAATTCTTTCTGTCAAGCAGACCGGCTAAACAAATTTCTGAGTAAAGAACACTGTATAGCAATCTCCAGAATAACAATTGAGATTGCATAGTGGAAATGCTGCTTTTTCCCCCCAAGTATTTGACCATGAAAGTTGAAGATGCAGAATGTCAGGTTTTCAACTGTGAGATGTCATCTCCAATAGCGCAATAATGTCTATTTCTATTCAGAATAGTGTTTTTCGTTATTTGTGACTGAATTTTTCTGAGCAGATGTCTTACAAGTGGTAGCCAGCTCTCTTCTCATCTTGGCATGTGAACCGTAACTCCAATGTAACTTGGCCTGCTTGTTAGAAAATGTCACTATAGCTCTGTACGGCCGTTTAATCTTTCTTCTCTCTCCTAGGTTGCTCAAAGGCCTGAGGAGTTGACTGGAAACAACACCAGGGTGGAGGTTGCAACACTGTGGTGAGTCTGCTGTTTTAAAACATAGAGGGGAGAAACTGGGAAAGGAGCTGATACGGGATCGTGAGTCCAGGAGTGAATCACTCAGTGATGAACTGTGTGCAGCTTTGTGTGGGAAGATGAAAGCGAAGAGGATTTTAGAAGAGGAGAAGAAATTAGCTGGTAGCATGTTCTTGCTCACGGTGATGGAAAGGAATATGCATGTAGAGTATGAGGAAAGGTACTTGGTGCTTCGCTTTTTCATAAACCTGTAAAACACACTAATCCATTCATCATCATCATCTTGTGCTTGCTAATTATAGCATTATTATTTTTGTCACTGCTGGAGTGGAAAACTAGGGAGAAATAGAATGTTTTCCATTAATAACATGCAAGTTTAGTGATGATATCAAAACTAGAAGTTAGGTGTCCTTGACACCATACTCTACTAGCTTTTACTAGTAAAATGTAATAGTAAATGGTAAATGTAATAGTGGTAACAGTTTACGTCTGCAAAAAGGAAAGATTTTATTCTCAGTACACATACCTTACTATGATAGAACTAACCTGAAGTATTCCTAATGAGGTTACTCATTTTTTTTTCACTCCTAAAGTGGCTTTGTAGAAGATGACCATAGAGGATCTCCCAGAACACTCCTTCGAAGGAGGTTCCCTCATCGGAAAACAGTTCTTATTCCCAAACTCTGAGACATCTGTTACTTTTTCTGTTGCTGCAGCACCAATGCCTTCGGACTGTGGTACGTACTTTTAACAGGAGATGAATTTGTGATCAGCAGAGACTAATTTTGAAGAATCGATTTTAGAAAAAAAAGCTGTCAACTCTTAATTTATTCTGTCTTTTCAGAAGAAGTTTAGTGCTTGTTACACGAATTATCTGTTATTTTTTTAAAGGAAATGAGAGGTTGAAGACCTATGCTTTTACTGTTTTTCTTACTGCATGCATTTTAAGTTCTAATATCTCTTCCTTCTTACTGTTTCTTCTGTGTGTGTGTGGTCAGATGTTTGTAGGTTTTTTACATCTCAGTGTAGAACTGGATTTGTGTTAAGATGTGAAATGAGAGTAATTCAATGTAGTTAAACATCTGCATCACGTTTGAAACCACTAGAGTTACCCTTTTTCTTGTATGTAAACAATGGACTATAGGAGGTGTGTCTGGAAGTGTAGATGTTTGTGGTGGTAAGGGCTGGGAAATGAGTTTTTGCAGCAAATTATAGCAAGTGTCGGCGATTGGCTTTTCAAATAATGTTGAATTGTCTTGACATGTATAAATGAGAATATTTTAAACAGGATGTATAATATATTAAGCTGTCACTGTAGGTATCTTCATAGGTAGCTACAATAATAATGCCTTTGTATATTGCAGAAGATGTTAGTAGCATCTCTGTACCTTAAAAATTACTGTCTCCACCTCTGTTTTCCCATGCATTGATTACAGTAATGAACTGTATTCAGGGCAAATAAATACATGTTTTGTCTTTGACATAGTCAGCATTCTTGAGACCCATTTGATGAGTTAGCGCAGATTGGAAGTTTAACAGTTCCACACAATGTGTTTTAGTACATGAACATGTCTTTCTGTGGTTTAGCCCTGATCTCCTAACTTGTCTGGCCTATTCTGCTCTAAGTACTGCCATGATTTATTCCATTCTGCGTTCTTATTCCTTAGGAAAGTTTTCCATTTGTCCTTCTTTACACATTGTTGTGTTGTGATATCTTTTAATAACACTACAGTATCACTGCTACCTGTCCTGCTCAGTCTATGCCTACTCATGGAATAAAACCAATTCCTTTTATAGGAGATCGCTGTTACCGGTGTAACAGTAATATTCCTGAATCTGGGTAAAGAATGTTAAGCCACAACAGACAAATTCTTGCTTTTCATGAAGTGCATTTATTTTTGACTGAATACAGTTGAGCAATGTAATCACTGCATAGGAAAGACAGAGGTGGAGAAGGTGACGTTTTAAAGTGTCTAGACACCACTGTCATCCCTTCATGGAACTTTGTTTTCAGAGCTTTTCTGTAACATTCTTTGGTTTGCAAAGGCTCCAGTCTATCACCTGTTAAGCACTTGTGATGGTTGTTACTAGGACTTAATGTATTCTCAGGTTTTTACCCTAGCATGCTAATGGTAACAGCGTGTTAGAGCTGATTTCCGAGACGTAATTTGGTTTGGGTTAGTAGCTGGAAAGCTTCCTGGTAGAGTAAGAATCACGCATGTTGTGTGAGATCATTAATCTTGTTGGCAAGTTGTCTCCATACTTCCTAGCTTTTGGGATGAAATCATCTGAGGTTTAAGCGGAAGTTAAATGTTGGTAGATAAATCAGTAGATCTGTGTCAATGCACAGAATGTAGGTAAGCAGCACACTTTGTGTAGTGCTGGGAGATAGGGGGTTTATTTTTGATATGCTAGGTGCAACTAAAAATTCATGCTAAATATCTGTGAAGTTGTCCTTTTTTATTCTTGTTGAATCAAGGCAGTGCAGTTGGGGGAACTGTAGATAGCCAGTAAGTGAGCTCCTGATGTGCTTTTGTCTGCTAACTCAGTCTAGAAGTTTGGTATGCTCTTTCTGAGGAAAGGTGATGATGATTCATCCAGAGGTAATTCATACCCCGTCATACACCCAGATGGCAGAGGCTCTATTTTACTTCACCTGTATGTCTATTGGGAGAGCCTTATGTCCGTGATTGTTGCAAGCTGACATTGTGCGTTTATTTGAAACCTTTCTAAAAGGCAGCTCCCTGATGGCTGCAGCGAGGGTAAAAGCTCAGTGTTTTCCAGGATTCAGTCGTTTGCTGATGACAGTAGATGCTGCTTGCATTCCCTCTCCTAGTAGCCGTTGCTATCCAGATTCTTTCATATAATTTTCCGGAGTTGGAAGAAATTCCACAGATTTAAGATACGGTATGTGTCTATAAATGCAGACACACAGACCTGTAAGTAACATGAAATATCATAGTTTAATAGTGAGGTGTTTTTTACACCCATGCTTCATGTTGCCTGAAGCAACATGAGGCTTAAAACCTTAAAAATAGATCTTTTTTGTTTTATCTTGATGGCTTTATTTTTAAAGATGTTTGTTACCTGCAGCTGCCACTAGTTGGGATTGATACATTGATGAAATATCTGAAAATATTGGAGGCCACAGAATGCCTTTCGTATTTGTGCATACGTTATGTTTTATGTCAATTGCGATGGAAGAAGAAGTACAAGACAAGTTTTGTAGTATATGGAGAAATCACGTCTGCATTTAATCACTGAGAGATCAAAGGGCTTGTTGTCTGTGCTTGGGCACAGCTTAGCATCGGCCGTCTTTGGCTAGCTTGAAGCAAGAGTAAACTCTTATTAGCATCATCACTGCACATCTCTCTCAGTCCTTGCCTAAACTTTAAATCAGTCTTGCAGTACCATTGAATTGGTTGCTGATTCAAAGCTTTCTCAGAAGTGCAAGCAAGACGTTAGTATTAAAGAAAAAATTACACTGGGTGTTAAAGAAAACTTCCTACATTAGTTCAGCGTTCTGATTTTCCTGTGTGATTAGTAGTGAAGTGACTCTCTCTGCTATTCTTTGCCTCCGAGTTTGAGAAAATGTTAAAACTTACAATTGTATCTAATGATTCCTTTTTTTTGTTTAACAGAGTTTTCCTTCTTTGATCCCAATGATGTATCATGCCAAGAAATACTTTTCAACCCCAAAACATCAGTTTCTGAATTGTTTGCTATCTTAAGGCAGTGGGTTCCACAGGTCCAGCAGAATATTGATATTATTGGGAATGAGGTGAGGTATAAATGAAGACCCTTGAATGCTTTCAGCGTTAAAGAAATGCCATGTTGGCAACTAATCCACTCATTCAGAAGCAAAGCTGATCATCAATGCAGACAGAGTTTCTGCCCTTTAACAAGTCGTTACTGAGCAGTGTCTTGTGTTCCACATGTTGTCAGCTTTCATTTGGAAAGAGAAAGGTGATGGATAAAAATTGGGTAGACTTGAATAGGCAGCAGAAACAGTGTTTCTTCTTAAAGCAGTTGTTTAGATACCCTTCACCTTGGTGTTTCGGTTTCCTACTTAGCAGTAATCACAAACTTCAATATATGAAGTTACAGAGAAGCCTGACCTTAAAGGCAGTGTTTCCAGGGCACAAAATGAGTTAGGATCTGAACTCCTTTTGCAAACTGCAGTCGGCTGTTTTCAGAAGACACTTTCTTTATAGTGATTTCATCCTACTCTATTATTTTTCTTCTTCTGGCTTTTCTAGACAGGTGGGGAAGATTCTTCCTACTATGATCTAACAGGGCTTTTTGCAGGGGGGAAAAGAGGGGAATTGAGAGACCAAAGAATGAGGAGAGAGGCTTGATAAATGATGTTATTGTCCTTTTGTTCAGTTAAGCAGTGAACTTTGCAGCATGTAAATGTATGTTAGAAGTAACAATACTTAGAAGCTTTAAAATCTGTAAACAATGAAAGTTAATGTTATTCATATAATACTATTTATTACGTTTGTGCATGTTACTCAGTTCTGCGGTTACAGTTATTCTGGCAGGCTTCTTTGTTATTAGCCATTGGAATGAAGCCAGGAGTCAATATAGCTGAAATAACTTACTAAATAATGCTGATGTCAGAGATACACCAGAGCTAAAATGTGCTTGTTTTCCACTTGTCTCTCAGATCATTAAAAGAGGCTGCAATGTGAATGACAGAGATGGACTGACTGATATGACTCTCTTGCATTACACTTGCAAATCAGGGGCTCATGGTATTGGTGAGTAAAGAAACATGACTGTAGATGTAAAAACCTGATTTATTCACAAAGACTAATCCCACTGACTCTTACAGAGTTTTTCCTTGCAGTAGGTTGTTTTTTTAGTGCTTAGTTTTGGCTCTTCTAGTGGCCATCAGCAAGGAAGATTCACAAGTAGCACAGGTGGCAACTGTGGCAGTTGGGAGTAAGTTGAGTCAGTGGTATAAGTCCTGCAAAGAATTGTACCAGCTTAAATGTATATTGAATGTAGCAAAGGCTGTTTCAAACTGAGGGACAAACTGCGAACTAAGCTATCATCAGCTTTCTGACATCAGTGAAACTAGAACATTTATGTGACAGGCTGTTCTTTTCTTTTCTTCTTTATGATCAGAAGTACTGGAAAGAAGAGTTTATTTAACTCTGTTTGAACACACTTACTAGCTTTTCTTCGTTGTGCTGCTTTTTTTTTGACCCACACCTAGTTCTCCTCTGAGATTGAACTAAGTTTCAGGGTGAGGCCTGGCATAGGTTAGCTTTTCTGGTGTTGGCAGAATTTCTTTTCTTCTATCAGAGTCTAAAAGCTCTGGTTTTGGTGGGGGACACCTTACCTACATTAAACACATAGTGTTATATAGTATAAATTTCAGCCTTCTATAATACAAAGCAAAATTTTCTGCATCCTAATCCTAAAAAGAGAGGCATAGTAATTGTTCTGCTGTGAGCTTCAAGGCTTTAATGTATATTCAATGTTGCACATAAGCTTATGAACGTTTTTTGAGGTCAAATAGATATCTAATGCGTATTTTACAAAACTTGTCTTGCAGGTGATGTTGAAACCGCTGTAAAATTTGCGAGACAGCTTATTGATTTGGGTGCTGATAGCAGTTTACGCAGCCGCTGGACAAATATGAATGCCTTGCATTATGCTGCCTACTTTGATGTTCCAGAACTTATCAGTGTTATTTTGAAAAGTGCCCAGCCAAAAGGTAGGGATTGTTACTTTTGTTTCATGCAGTTGTTGTTATGTGGTGTGTAGTGGTATTTAAGTGTAGGGTTTGTTTACCCACTGTGCATAAATAATATCTACTTTCTTATTTTTTCAGCCAGCCTTATTGGTTCACTTTTCTCTTTCTCTCTGTTTTTTTGTGGTTTAATGCACTGATTCCATTGCTGGTTTTTAAACTTGAGCTTTCTACAAGATAGTAGAGAAGTATCTCAGAGAAAGGAAAGCAAACAGGTTACTTCTACGTTGAAGGCTAAGAGAATTTATGCAGAAAACCAAGATGTAACTACTCTGGTAAATTCTTAGGGTTTTTAAGATTCCTTAAGTGAGAAGTTGAGAAGTATGAGAAGTATGTTTGATGAAATGCCTGGAGAACAGCAAAGGAGAAGTGGGGATTTGGCAATGGCATACAGCAAACTGGTGACCGAAGCAACTTTCAGATGCTCATTTTTCCCACTTCTTGGCTCTCTAAAAGGTTCTGTGTAAGGAGCAGTTTGACTTTAGTGTTGGGTGCAAACAGAGAATACCTTTTGGAATGATATTAGGAGAGACTCGTAGTTGGAGCCCTGTTTATACAAACGGAAATACAGAAATTATTCTGAACCAGAACCACTTGTTCCTAATTTTGTTAGGATACCAAAACCAGTAAGCAATTTTAGTACTGAAATTGTACGAACAGTGAATTGTTCTACTGAATATCCCTCTGACTGTGCCATTTTGCAAAGTGATTAGTGCTCTTTTTTAGCTGGTTGTAAGTAAAGAGTGTCTCAAAATTCTGAAAAGCTGATGAGTCTTTGCAGTACACAAGGCTTGCTTACCATGTCTTGAATCATCATAGAGGTAATGGTTAAAGAGCACTGTTATTGGTAAGAAATGCTTAAGAAGGAACATGTGTAGGCTGGTAAGAAAAGACAAAATAACACTGCTCAGTAGTTAGGTAAGTCCACATTGCATTTCAGTAGTCCAGCCTCCATAATTTGCGTCAGCATCTTAGGTCTTCTTTCAGACCTCCTTTGCATTTGGTGTTCTCATCCCCTCGTGTGCGGTGTCTGCAGAAAGGGTGGGAATTCGCTCCTATTTCCAAGGAAACCACTGTGGTTAAATGCCTTGGCAGCTGGCAACTCTTAGATAAGCAGGTGATTTTTTTTTTTTGTATCAGAAAATGTATAAAACTATTTGCCCTATGACATGAAAACGGTGGATGGTCTGAATTAATGAAAAGAAGAACGTTAGCTCCATACTTCATCAGGCAGTTTGCATAGAAGGGAGGACATATACGTAGAAGGCAAATATGCTGTGGATGGATCCATACTGAACTCTAGAAAAAATGGTTGTTAATGTATAAATAACCTTTCAAGATAGTGGTATACTGACTCTGAGGCACCCATTGTGAAACAGCAAGTACCACAGGTGTTTCCTTTTGATTTACTGCTAAACTGTTTCCTTTATGATGCTTTGCAGTTAAATTCTTTATATGGATTTACTCCTCAATCGTTTGCAAATTTGATCTTAGAGTTTTAAAGGTTTTAAATATAAAAATTGTTAAAGGCTGAGGAATTAGTAGTGTTGTGTTGCATCATTAGACGATGACTGTAACCTGCATGGGTTGCTAATGACAGACCATTGCTGCTCAGGAATTTCCCCCAGACAGTTTGGCGGAAGTTACTGGGTAACATTTGATATATATGTCTGTCTTTTTGTCACCTGTACTATGCTAACTTGGACCTAGGACAAAGCTGTGGGAAAGCTGGGTTTAAAACCTCCAAGCATGAAGCTTGCGAGTCTGAAGAAGTCATTCTAGTCTCATAAAAAAAATAATTATTGTCACTTTTTCGAGTAGGAGTACATGCAACTGTTGCTAACTCAGTAGCTGAGGTTCCTGATCAGTATTTCTGCAAATTGGTTCCTATGTGTGCAGAAAATACTTAACTTGATAGCCTCATGAAATGTAGACGTTTCAATGGTTGTATACAACTACCCAGCTTCTATTCGGTTTTAAGCTGGTAATGGTCTTTTGACATTTGATGTATAAAAGATACATCAGTTGTTATGACTGCATCACGGGAATCTGGTCTTTTTTCATGCGTGTGCCAATTAAATGTAAAATAATGAAGTTTGTATTCATGTTAGTGCAACTGTAAAACTGTTAAAATTTGATCCCAAACTCGTTACCTTTGATCTTTATATAATTTAGAGTCAATCTTTGTTAATATGTATAAAGTTGACATACCTATACAGACATATGTATTTCTAGATCTCCTATACATGTTGATGTTTTATTTGCTCCTAAAATATTAGTTTAGTGTAATTATATAAGTCAAAGCGAGTATATCCCAACTGTATCATCACACTGAGAAGGGCTGGTGGTTTTTGGGACTGCACAGCCCTGAGGTGGAAAGTTTTATGTTCCTCACCAGTATTTCAAATTGGAACATTATTGCTTAGCAACAGCAACATTGTTGGCTTTTGGTTTGTGTATTAAATTAGCTGGCATTTTTGATGAACAGTCGTATGCATCATTCACACAAACTGACATCTCTCTTGTACAGTTCAGGAGAGGAGCCAAAGACTAAATGGACATTAAACCTCCAATCTTCTACAACAGTAATAACTTCATAGCAGATTGCAGGATATATTGGGAACAATTGATGGAAATATACATTATGCTTCTAGTCAAATGCAGTGCTCCATTTTCCAGGCTATCAGTGCAAGGCTCTTCAGAGTGCAATTCTTTGAAAACGATGAAATTATAAAAATCACTATATCTCTTACTTCGTTCTTCGCCATTAGTAATTAAATCAGTGCAAAGCAGAGGTATAATCAGTTTTTCCTTGCCCCATTGCCTGCTCTGAAAGGAAAACAACTGGTTGAAGATACATCTCATTTTAACATTTGACACCTAGAAGCAATAAAATAGAAATATTTCTGAAACTTTGCTTTACATGCAAACCGAAAGTTACTAACTTGTTAATCTTAGCACAGTAGATTGGACATCCTAAATAGCACTAATTCTGCAGTTAAGTCATCAGTATTATAAAATGAGTGAAAGTAAATGCTTATCTTCCAGATTGGTTCATGGTATGACTAAACAGATGCAGGTAATGTTGATATTCTATGTAGAATTACTTCTCATATGCATTTAGTACATAAATAGTGGTGTATCTGTATAAATGTTAATATAACCTAAAAATGAATGTCCTCTCAAGGAATCTCTAGGGTGATATGTTCATGAAACAGACTTGTCTACCTCACATGTGATGTTTAATTGCAGATGTGGATGCCACCTGTAGCGATTTTGATTTTGGAACAGCTTTGCATATTGCTGCATTTAACCTGTGTACAGGAGCTGTCAAGTGTTTACTAGAACATGGAGCGAATCCTGCCTTTAGGGTAAGGAGTTGGGTTGTAGATTCACCAAAAGGTGAAAAAAAGCCATGGGAAAATGGAACAGTCTGTCCGGCACTTTGGAGTTGTCCAAGCATTCTGAGCTGGCACAAGGTGGTGCTGCCCTTGAGAAGAGCAGTCCTGTCCCACTGTGTCCACTTCTGCCTCTTTGCCTCTGCTCTTGACACAGAGATTTGCAGGGCACTTGCTGGGCTGAATTGTGGGACTGATGTGATCGAAACAATGACCGATGTGATGAAGGACAACTCAAAGCAAGCTCCCTGCTCCTGTCTTTAGGGTGCTGTGGCTTGAATAAGGCTGACCTTTTACTTGCAGAATAGAGTTACCCACAATAAAGTTCTGACCAGAGAGGCTGTGAGAGTTTGCTTAAGTGAGGACAGCAGAGTGTAAATGACTGAGTAAGGATTATAGTTTTCTAGGGTTGAGACGGGGAGCTTTCTGGGGGACTCAGGGAAGGTTAAGCTTTTAATCTGTTTTTTAGGAAAACAAATCAAATAAAGTTTTGCTCTGTTTCATTCCCTCTTTGAGCTTCTGGCAAGTTCTGAGTGCAGGGGCTCAGTTGAGACAAACTTGGAAGACTGAGATAATTCTGTTTCCACAAACTGTGTGAAAATTGGCAGATAGGTGAAGTTCCGTACGTTGGCCCTTGCTGAAGAAACCGCAGGTAGAGCTTGGCATTTTAGCAGCCCAGCAGCGTAGTTGCTGTCTGGACAACTGGGCCTGAGTTAAGGTTACCTCCAGGTGAGCTGGCACTCCAACAACTCTGGCCTAGGGTTTTTTTCATGTGTTTTGAATACTACTATTGTTTTGAAGATGAAAAATCTTGCTAGCTTAACCCTTCTGAAAATAAGACACTCTAAATACTAGTTTATATTGGTAAGGATGTTTTGGCATTCTTATGTGAAAATGTATTTTTTTGTAGTTGCTTATAGTCTAGGAAATGCATCTAATGAAGAGGATTAAAAAAGTTCGTGAACTGCTATGGCTTTGCCTGATCAGGTTTATCTTCTCATGACACTAAATCCTGTGCTATGTTGTGTTTCTCCAGAATGACAAAGGGCAGATTCCAGCGGATGTGGTTCCCGACCCAGTAGATATGCCCCTGGAAATGGCAGATGCCGCAGCCAGTGCAAAGGAAATCAAGCAGATATTGCTGGATGCAGTGCCTGTCTTGTGTGACATCTCAGAAGCCACGATTCCAAACTATGATCATGTCACAGGCAAGGCCATGCTTTTATCGCTTGGCCTGAAGCTGGGGGATCGTGTTGTTATTGCAGGACAGAAGGTATGATGAGCAACCTGGTATTAACTTCATAATTTCTTGACAGTCAATTTATTTACCCCTTTGGAGGCATACCTCAAATTTGAGGGTCTGAAACAATTTCTGGAAGGTATGAGCTCTGGATGGCAGTAAGGATCTGGTAACAAAAAGTAATAAGCTGAACAGTTACGTGTCAAAGAAAGTCACTACTAGAAAAAGCTGTTTGGACAGCTGTTTGCATTTTGTATCTGTAAAAAAAAATCTTTTAAGAGTCTCCTATTATACATCAGCATGGCTCAGCTTTTATGAGCATTTTTGGTGTCACATCAAAATGATGGTAAAATTTACAGATTACTTTGTGAGTGGCCTGGCTTTCAGTTATGAGTATGCATTCGTGAATTACCCCGATAGTTTCCAGAAAGCAGTAAAAGAAAACTTCAATTCTGCTTAGCCTATAGTCACCCAATTTCACTGGTGCAATGCAGCTAAAATCTCTGAAGCAGTGCTGTGCCAACGGGGTTGTTACACAGTGTTGTGGAAGTATAAGAATGTAGCTATTCCAGCTCAAATGTGAACAGCCTTTAAGAAGACACCCTGCTGGATGGGTTTTCAAAACTATATTTGACAAATGTAAGACTAATATTGCAGTTAGTATTCATACCTCTTATTTGCTTGGATAGCAAGGGCTCTGAAGTGATTTAGGAGTGCTAGAACTCTTTAAAAGAGATTTGAAATATTTTATTCTGGTAAATATTGAAGGCATTTGCGAGCAAAATTTAATGTTTGAGTAGTGTTACCTTGAAATAATTTTTCTAGTAGAACTTCAGATGTGGTTAGCACAGCTGAAGTGTTCTCCAGTGAACTCCACGGAGAGTGCAAAGCAGGTTCCATTCTGTATTGTCATTTGGTGTATTCTTGAAGCTGGGCCAGGAGAAGGGAAGGAATCAGTAGCTATGCAGAAGGCATTTTAACTGAAGTACGTCCAGGAAGCCGCTTATTCTTTGAAGCCTGTAAGAGGTTCATGGAAGTTTATTTTACAGAAAGCCATTGCACAGTGAAAGCAAGGGGAGATAATGTAAGTGCAAGTTAATGGAGGCTTGACAAAAAGAAAGGGAAGGAATTAGTCCTCTTGTGTATCTGTTCTCCAAGTAAGACCAGCAGAGTTGTTTGTACTGCAGTGTCCTTACTGTGTGCAGATAAGGCTTCCTGGGTTTGGTTACTTCTTTTTTTTTTTTTCATTATTGAGTGTGCTATTACAGTGTTTTTTTAGGGCAGTTGTTGCAAGTTCTTTTTCTGCTGCCAAAGGCCAGCAGGGCTTTTCAGCTAGCTTTTTTTAAAGGAGCCAGAGCTGTCATCTGACGGGTGGGAAGGAGGAATGTGATTGTGCTTTTTGGTCTTCCTTTTCCTCGTCTGCTTTCCTCCCTTCCTTTCTTTGTGTGCAAGGAGCTGTTCTGCTTTACTCCCACATTGTTTCCCACCCAGTTTCTCCATTTATCTGAATGGAGAAGTTGATCTCAGCCCTGTCTTCTCCTCTCCCTTGATACTCATAAATGTGCTCAGGGTGGAGCAAAAGTGGGAACGGGATGATGGAAATGGTGCCCAATCTTAACCTCCTCTTGGATCGGTTCTTATTTCCGGACTTCGGAAACTGTGATGAGGGCACTGGAATGGCAATATATTTACAGGCAATGTTGATGGATTCCTGTTCTCTTTCCTACTTCTGCAGTCTCCTAAAATATCTGCTTTAATGGAGCTTGAAAGCCAAGCACAGTATATGCCAGAGGGAAAGATGGGTTCCTCTTGATTCCTCCTGCGCTTGCCGTTCTAGTTGTCTTACAGGGTAGAAAGCTGTGTAAGCCAGTGTTTGTGTCTGTGGTTTGGGGTCCCCCAGCTTCAGCAGCTCATGCTCTGCTAGATCGTGTGTTGTCTGAATGGACGCTCACTGAAATGGGAGTGCAGGGAAACCAGTAGCTGGAGGAAAACTTTTCTCCTGTTCCCGCGCTGCTTCTCATATCCTCCAAGGTGTCCTCTGCTCCTTGCCTGCACAAGTCCCAGGGCTTGTGCGAAACTGGAGCCTCAGTTTTGTCATCTCCACCTCCAGTTTAAGGTGCTCATCCCTTCCCTCTGCTCCATAAGTGCCCTTTGGCTGGTGCCTGGAGAGTGGAGGAGTCTGTTGGGCGGCTTGGCCAAGCTTCCTCTGGCTGAGTTTCATCTCTGGTTTGCTAGCTAAAAAGTCTGGGTCTAGGTTAGTGTGATGCGTCTGCCTATAACAATCAAGTTTAAAGGAGATCTGCAAAGTAAAAGAAGAATAAGCTCTGGGTCACGTCTGTTTCTTTACAGAATATTAAGAAAGAGTAGCTGGAAGGCTTTAAAGAAAAAAGATGGTTTCTGTCTGTTTACTCTCTGAGAGCTGGATTAGACAGTCAAGTCGTAGTGACAAATGAACTAATAGTATTAAGGTCACATGAGATAATGGAAACTGAGCAACTGAAAGATCAAAGGTTTTTCTGACTAAAACTAATTTAAAAATCAAATCTAAAATTGAATTTAAATCAGTGTTAAATGCATCTCTGTTAGTTATTCCTTCCTCGTCTGTTTGAAGTGTGTGAGCTTGTAATGTGTATTTGTGGAGACTGAGGTCTGCCAGCAACACTGGTCTGTCTTGATATTCTTGTCTGTTCAGAATCTACACGGTCCATATTGAAACAGTGAGAAAATGTTAGAACATTTGCTGGCTTTTTACATTTTCTGTAATCATAAGGAGTGAATAAAAGATGAATTTTTTCTTTGGGGAAAAAGAAGCATACTCTGAAGTTTACCTTTTAACCTTTGCAATATATATGAAAAATATGTGTATTTCTAGATATCCATATTTGTACACACAGAGATATATTGTATAGGATGTTTTATCTCGTATTTCTGTGGAATCTCCAGTTCAGCAAGATAATCAGCCATGATTCTGGAGCTATTGGTGTGGAAGACACTGACAGTAAAACTTCTCGTTAGGCGTTGCTGACTTGGAGTTGTATTGTACAGTGGTGCTTACTGCCTAATTCTTGTCTGATATGAGATCTGTCTGTAACCACTGCTTTTGTTCAAGACAAAATAGATGCAGAAAGACTCATACATTTTGGAGAATTCATTGGCTGGCATTGGAATGTCAATAATCAAGGGAGATTGTTTGTATTTCTCTGTTGTGATCACAAGCTGGAGGTGACTTGCTGTCTCCTTCGTAATCTGTACTGTCTTCTCGTAGGCAGTACTTGTTTAACAAAGTCATCCTGTGCTGATGCTTTTTGCTTTAGGTTGGGACATTAAGATTTTGTGGCACAACGAAGTTTGCCAGTGGCCAGTGGGCTGGAGTAGAGCTGGATGAACCGGAAGGAAAGAACAATGGAAGTGTTGGGAAGGTCCAGTACTTCAAGTGCGCACCGAAACGCGGTATAACCTCTTGTTTTTTTCTTACATTTTCTTAAATCCTGAGTTTTGAAAAAAGTATTGGGAGATATGAACCTTTTGGGTGAATGAAAACAGAGAACAATTTCTGTTGCTTTTCTTTTTAGTGCTTTATTGTCTCTTTTAACCATTTCAAGTGTTTTGGTTGCAAAACCACTGAAACGAGCGTCTACATTGTTGAACCTATTTGTGTTGTGACAATAATGGCCATGGTGTTTTTACCTGCTTTGCCTGTCTTTTTAAGAGATTCACGCCTGTGGTGGTTTTCCAACTTCCAGATTGAGGTATTTTAATTGATATTTCATGGACACTCATGATATACAAAGTCTTGTGTTTTGTGACAGTGGAGACTGAATGTTACCATTAGGACAAAGATTCTGGTCGATAGTTTTACTGATTTGCTGGATTACTCTGTTCAAGGTGCTTGGTAAGCCTTTTGGTCCCACTGTTCATTTGAGCCAGTCCTTCCTCTCCTAAAGTGCTTTGACAGCATAGCAAGCCGTGACCGTGGCTGAAAAAAAAGCCTTAAATGAATTGATGTAAGAGATAGCAGCCAAAAAAATTACTCCTTGTTCTTTTTTGGCACATACCGTTTTCTCTCCAGGTATCTTTGCACCTCTTTCTAAAATAACCAAGGCTTCTGGTCACAGAAGAAGCTCTGTACAAAGTTCTTCTATGCAGTCTTCGCCTTTTGTCAAAGCCAAGAAAATAGATGTGACGCACATAACTTCCAAAGTGAATTGTGGTGAGTATTTTCTTGTGTTGAGACAGGCTTGAGATACTGATCTTCAAGAACTGGCACCAGCCATGTAAATCTTGGAATTAAAATACTTGTTTGGAATTAGTTCATCACTTGGAGATGCGAAGGTGATGTTTATTAACTAGCCTTTAAAATAATCTCTGGTTGGCTGTGATACTAGTTAAATGTCTATATTTAATGTGATTTCGTTTACTAAGATCTTCCTGGGTAACTTGAAACATCTCACTGAAATCGGTGAAAATGTAGAAACTAATCTATATACACCCTTATGTATAGAAATTGAAGAAATTTAATTAATGTTCTGTCAAAATTATCAAGGAACTAATTAACTGATTGTGGTTTATCTGCTCATTAAGTTATCAGAGTAAAACCAGAGGCACATTAGAAGAGAAAGGATGCCTTGTAATATGGCCTTGGTCTAATAGTTGGAGTTACAGGCCAGTTCCTGGCTTTGGCTTAGTCTTTTGGTAATTGATTTGATTCAAATTCCATAATCCTTCAGTGCAAGTTCCCTCCTCGTGAAGTGAGAACGAGGCATCTTTTGTGTCTGTTTAGGTCCCAAGGTGTTTGGAGGACAGACTCTTCCCTGCTATGTGCAGTGCTCACCATGCAGAGTCTGCCCCCGTGTCTGGCTGGCGACATAATGATGTCATGAAATACATTGCATTAGCGTTTCTTTTGCTTTTCCAACCCTGTTTAGGTGACTCATGCTAAGGCAGCGCAGCTTAGGGGATGGAAATTTGCTCATGCACCCTGAAACATTCCACTCTTTACCAGCAATATGATGCAGGGTGTAGGAACAGTGTGCCAGGCCAGTAGGAGAGAGGCATTTTGGCAGCATTTGGGATGGTTTCTCTAACTCTACCAAGATTGAGGGGGAAGTAAGCTCTAATTATGTGTATTTACAATTAGCACAAGATTTAAGCTATTTATAAATGGACATCCTGCATAAAAAGCTGCTCAGAATAATCGGTTTGTTAGGAGTATTGCTCAGGAGCAGATCTAAGCTGACTTTTTCCATTGAATATTTTTCGATGTTTCATTCGGTTCGTTGTGAGCTGATTGTAGCTCATTAAACTATAACCAAAAGGACCATTTTGTTTGTCACAGCTGGCGTGTTCCAGTCAGTTTAATCGTGAACCCCCTTTCCTGTCATAAAGGTGCACTTGTATCTTTGTAAATTCTAAGCATTTGATACTTGCTTTAGGTAAAAATGAGAGTGAGTTGTGCATCATCTGGCTGGCAGAGCTTACACCCACTGGCAGTCACCTGGAAGCTGCCACTTGTAAGATGCTCTTGCGTTGAAGGGTCCATTAGAATTAACGTGCCTGCCTGATTCCCTGGCTGCAGCGAGTGGGAGGCTGAAGCTGCAGAGGCAGGGCTGTGTTTTGTAGCGTTTTTGTGCGTTGCCGGATTACGTTTCTTTCCCTTAAACTTCATTCCTGCGATACACTGGTTTGTAATGATCCAGGAAAAAAGAATATGCTTTTTGTAGATCCAGCTATAAGCTGCAAAGTAAAATATAATACTGTTTTCACATTGGATTTGTTTTTGCTGAGTTTGAATAATTCACCATATTGATGGTAAGTTTTTAGAAGAAGGATTACTGTGATCAAATGGAGAAATGTGTTATCAGTCACAAACACTAGTTTTTGATCTGATACCTTAATGGCTGTACCATAAAATTTTGGAAAACGCAGTATATTTTCAAACCAGTTCAGTCCCTGTAGCTGAATTGAGCCAAGAGATATAGTTAAATAGAACAGATGTGATTTTTCTTTCATGGCAGGGAGGGGATGAATTATATATGAGCTTTTTCTTCATTGAGTTAGGGTAGGAAACTGTCAGAAATGCAAAATGACTTCACAAATGATAACTTATGTGGCAATACTAGTTCATGTGCTTATCACAAGAGTGCTGCTCTAAGGGCTGGGCTCTTAAAGATGATATTGACATACTTCATTATTTGTAGACTGAAGATTGGGTCTCAAGTATCTCAACTTTTCTGTGTAATCTTTAATGCAGAAATTGTGAAATTAATACTAGGGAATAGTACACAAGTACTATGACAGTGAATGTTGTGTATATAATAGATGTAAATGTTTGAAAGATTTCAGTAAAGCTTCAATATAAACATTTCTATTTTGCAAATAATTTGTTTATTGTTTGGCAAGATAGTTTGGACTGTTTTAACATCTCTGCTTATCCATCAAAACAATTCTGCAGTCTTGTTTTAGCCATTTATCAAGACTCTAAGGAACTCTACAGGTCTATGCAGCCGCGAATTTGCGCATTTGTCAAATTGTTTTTGTACGTGACTTTCTTGTGAAATTCTTGTTTGTGGTTAGGATGCCTGTATTTCATTGTATATATTCTTTCCATAGGCTTAAATATGGCAAAAAAAGACAGTGCTTCTGAAAACAACTTTATGGCTGCTAACAGGGGAAAAACGGTACCTGCAAAGGACGGTAACTAAGTTTTCAATTTGTTAACATCTTGAGAAGAATTTTGGGTAGAGGAAGTATTGTTACTGCCTTACCTCTGTAAAAGTTCTGTATCTACACCATAAAAAAAAAAGCTGCCTTGCCTGTCTGTATTCACGTCCCAAGTGGGCTGTACACATTTAGTTTACTAGGGGTAATTTGTTTGGGTGTTTGGCTGGCGTTCTGTGTTGGTTTGGTAACAGCCTCTATCCCAATACATGCCCGAATATAGACAAGCCCTTAAAGCTGAAAGCTGTCTCTTAGTGAATGATCTTAGAGAGGATCTGCAGAATTACCCTCTTAGGTTTCTGAGGGAGACCTTTTGCCCTGTACCATTACTGCTTGGATTTTGATGAAGAACCGTGTGTGTACTGTTGGAATTGTTATCCTTTCCTGTGTTCAAGCTTGTGTAATAAATTACCATCTAACAGCACTTAACAGTCTTGCCACTGTATCGTGGAAGACTCATAACAACAAACTTCACATATAAGAACTGAAAGTCTAGCTTTTAAAAACTTTCCTTTTACATCCGAATCGTTCTCTGCAATTCCCTAGTTTCAGAGTCGGGTAGTGACTTCTACTGCGTCAGTATTTTGTGCACTGAACCTGAAGCGTCAGTTTCCTGCAGTTTCAGAAGTGTCTTTAACAAATGGTGAAAATTGGGTTTCCTTTGAGGTTTTGTTTATGAAATCATACTACAAGTGTTGCTAAAACCAGTATTTCTTTGCAATAATTTGACTGTGACTTTGAATGTACTCTTTTTGAAGAAAAACATCTTTTGATGTCCTCTCTGAGTGAACAGTTGTGAGGAAGAGACTTGGGGAAGAGAGTAGTGTAAGGTATTTAAGCACTGTCCTACATGATGCTTTTTCAGAGGTCAGCTAAAAACTTGTGTAGACAGAGGTTTCCAACATTTTGTTCATGGAGGGCACTAAATGGCTGGTTCTTCCGGTTCTGGTTACACAGTGAAGTTGATTGGCATACAGTTTGATGGCTAGAATATGCTATCTGCAAATAATAGGACTCCAAAGGCTCCAAAGTGATCTGGAGGGAAGCCTTACTTTGGGGTCTGGTGGTTTTGATGATACTGCTGTAAGGCAGGTGCAGAACCTTTAGGAAAAGCCAACATCCAACCTAGAAAGTAAGACGGGGAAGACGCAGGAGTGAGGACAACCACAAAGTTATGTAGGAAGGCTGGACAGCCGGCTGTATAAACACACTCTAGGAATGGTGTGCCTGGTCATTGTTTTGTAGAGAAGGACATGGGGATATTGAGTATCGCCAGGTAAACGTGAGTCGTCTGCGTTGCGCTGTTGCAAAAGCGATATGTCAAAGGGAAGGTCAGCTGTGATCTGGGAAGAGACCTGGATGCTTTCCTTGGCTCAGCTGAGGCCTCAGCCAAAACACTGCATCTGGTTGTAGACACTGTATCTCAAAAAGATGTGAATCAACTGGAGAGAACTGAAAGAAGACACCACAAAACTGCAGGTATAAAACACGGCTTGGGAGAAAAAGCTGTTGGAATTTGCAATTGTGTGATTAAAAAGACAGAAGATTAAAAGGATAAAACAGGAAGCTTTCAAATACGAAGACTAGTGTGACTCATTCTGCATGTGTAACAAGAATAAGAAATCTTGAGCTAAAAGTGGTAATTTAGGTTTTGTATTAGGGGGAAAAGCCCCTGTAACAGTACAGATAATTATGGGGTGAACTACATTGCTGAGGAAGTCACAAGATCTCCCTGATGGGAGGCTTTTTAAGAGCAGGTCAAACACACGCCTGGTAGAGTGTTCTAACAAATAGTTGTTTTGCCTGATAGCAGAGGAATGGATTCTAGGGCCTGCTGAAGTCCCTTCAGTTTGCTAAATTGGAGGGTTAAATTATATTGAACACATAAACCCTGTGTCGATGGCAAGGTGCTTTGCAAAAGCTACTGAATGAAGCCACTGAGTGTTCTGGAAAGTTTGATAAGCAGTATTCTGTTCGTTTTTGATATGTTGAGAAACTGAGGTGTAGACATGTCTTACTGTACCCTGCCTTACTTTGGGTAGAATGGGGTAGAAAAGGAGAGAACCAGGGAGAGCCTTGAAAAGGAAGGAGAAAGGCTGAACATCAGTCTTATTGGACAGTTTAGACATCAGGGTTTGCAAATGGAGATAAAAGCGATTTATTTCCCATTCTTATTTTATAGTAGAGATTTTAATATTAATACAGTATGTAATGGAATATAGTAGGCTTTAATCCAGACAATAATTCACTCACATAATATCACCTGCCTTCCACTTCTCATCAGATGGCTGGATGCTGAAAGTGTGGTGGCATGGACTCTTATTACTAAGGCTCTCATATTTTAATAACTATGCCTGGGACTTGCATAGGTTGTAGTGAAGTGGGTGTTGGTCTCGTCTCCCAAGTGACAAGCACAAGGAAGTGGGCTCAAGTTGTGCCAGGGGAGGTTTAGATTCGGTGTCAGGAAAAATTTCTTCACCCAAAGGGTTATCAGGCACTGGAACAGGCTGCCCAGGGAAGTGGTGGAGTCACCATCCCTGCAGATATTTGAAAGATGGGTACTTGAGGTGCTTAGAGACATGGTGTAGTAGTGGACAGGTTGTGGTTTGACTCAGTGATCTGAAAGGTCTTTTCCAAGCAAATGATTCTGTGATTCTGTGACTGTTTAGGAGAACTTTCACAGAGGAGCAAAGAAGGGGCTTTTGGAAACCTATTCCAGCACTCAGCTGTCAGCTGATCCCTCAGGCAGGGGCAGATGTACTCATGTAATTAATTCCTGAAAGGTCTCTGTGTAAATGCTGCTTAACAGCCTCTGCTTCTGGCTCTTGACTTTGTCTCCTGCCCACTGTGGAGAACAAACAACCGCCTTCTTACAGAAGCTTTCGCTTCTGCGTAACCTGTCCTTTTCCATAGACAATTTCTGAAGGACTATTTTCATTTATGTTTTTTAGGTTTTCCTGTGTACAGCAGCTCTTCCTCTTCTTCTACCTCCTTGGAAGGCAAACAGAATTACTGCAAGAAGCGGAACTCAACTAGCAATAAAAAAGCAGGGACTCGAGTGTCTTCTGCCTCGTCTAAAATGAGTGCTGGTATGGTCTGTTTTATTGAGGTGTGTTTCCACAGCTGGGAGTTTGCTGCTGTGTTGAATGCTGATGTAGAACTATTTGTGTTGTTTCAGAATCTGAGGTAGTTCAAGAAAGACACTTGGGAGGTAGTTTAACCATAAACTTAAGTTTGGCAACTTTAAAAAAGTTATTTTAGGACATCTTCAAGAGGAAAACTGTTCTTGTAGTTGGTCACTGCACCTTTCAAGTGCAGAGAAAAGGCTGTAGTCCACGGTTTTTGTGCTGAAGCAAAGCAATTCTTTGTCTAGGCAAAATTTGTGATGTGTTGCCATGTGTTAAAGGTACACTTATGTTAAAGATAGATATTCTGCCAATCAGTTGGCCCACTATTTAAGACTTTCCTAAACTTTAAAGATATAATGTCACTGATTCCAGATCTTTGTTCCTTCTGTTGAACAGGGTTGCATAGTTCTCCGGCTACAAGGAAAAATCATTTTGGCGAAGGAGAAGTTCAGGTTGGAGACAGAGTACTGGTGGTAGGACAGAGAACAGGCACTGTCAGATTTTGTGGGATGACAAAATTTGCACCAGGTATTTGCAATACTCTTGTTATAGAATCAGTACTGAATAGCTTTGCATGTGAGGGCATAAACATTGAGAGAACTCCATCTTTTTCCTCACTCCCTGAAAAAAAAAGTAGTCTGATTTTACTGATATGTTTCAAAGTTCTTTCTCCTATGTTTCATTGACTATTTTTTACTTTACTGTGACTGCCAGGAAAAAATAATGGTTTAAAATACAACTTTCACTTGTTCACTAACACAGCTTAATTAGGAGAAATGCTTTGATACTGAAATAGCCATTTTGACACAGCTCATCTCTTGCAATACTGGTGCTCTTATCGTGTCGTATTCCTGGCATCTTTAAGAGGGTAATTGTGAGCATTTAAATTTTAACTAGCAAAACTAGGTCACAGGACAGATGAAACATTGCAAGCATCTCAAAAAGCCCCAAACTCTTTCACCTTTTTCTCATCATTCTCCCATTCAGCTTTTCCCTCCCACCCCTTCCTAAAAATCACATCGCAGTTGTTCTAAAGGATGGAAACTAATTTCTGGATACTCGTTCTTTGTAACCAAATTCTACGTTCTTTATGTCCTTATCTGTAATCTTCTTCTTGCAAGAGTAATGCAAAAACAGTTGGTGAGCGTTGGTGTGGGTAGCCAGTTCAAATGAGGTCCATTTGGTTGACACGCAAGCAGCAATACTCTGTCTTGACACTTGGTGGCATCGATATTTAAGGAAATGTTGGAGTGACAGAACGTGAGGTTGTGGTGTACCACAGCACACAGTACGCAGCTTTTTTCCCTCCTGCCCCTTTCCCCAGTTTCACTGCAGGCACTCTGTGCTTCAGACTTTCCTGTCAATCTGCACTTTATGTGATCACTTTTACCTTCATGTTGTTGCTCACAAAGTGAACAATGACAAAAGGACCAGTTTTCCAAATACACTGTAACAAGTGTAAAATCAGAAACCTGTTTGACAGTGCAAGTCTCCTCCCTCTCCTCCCAAATTTGGGATTGAATGTTTTTGAAGAAAAACATGGTATTGGAAGAAGTGAGGATGGAAATACCACAGATCTTCACTGTTTGCAAAAGTGGTAATTTCTAGAAAATGTAACAAGTGCATTTTTAAGTATTTAAATTTTAATATGTATTGAAGCTCTGGAAGTTACCCAAACTTTATTTCTTTTGCTGCAATGCAGCTCTTTATTTAATTCCGAAAACAGGAAGGGGAGAACTTCTGATGTGCTGAGCCCTTCTAATTCATAAGCTGTCATTCCCCTGTTTCTTGAGCTGATAATTAGAATTACTGTTTTATCCAGTGCCTTAGTACCAAGTGACTTGAATTAGATTTTGAATCTTTTGGGGATGGCTAGCATAAGGACTGCTAATGGAGTATGAAATTTAGCACCTTTACATAATTAGCTCCCATTTATCACAGGTTATGAATGATCGAGCTTATGAACATCTTGATGCCTATGCGGTGCTCTCTGCGAGATGAATTGCTGGCCAGTTCTGATTCTTGGACCCTTCTCTCAATATCCTACAACCAGCCTTGCAATTTGTATTAATTGTAACTTGCTAGATGGAGAGAAGGAATGAATTAATAGCAAAACTTTAATTTTACTGTTGATGATCTCAGATGAGGCATAAACCATGTGGTCAGAGGACTGAAGAGGGAAATGTGAACCACTACTGATGCTCCTTCCTTTCTCCCCTTTGTCAGATAGCCACTGTTATAATTCACTAATACTCTGCTTGGCTTTAGTACATATATCAAAGGTTTTACCTTTTCTGTAGTAGTTTAAATGTCAGTAATTTCCTTGAAAGCATATAAAAGTGCTGAGATGATTTTATTTAGATTTATTATTATATAAATTTTTGCCTAGTTACACAGATAATAATAAATATATGTGTTCTAAAATAACTCTCTGGACAGTTTCTAGCTAGGAACTGTTTTCCTTGGTGCAAGTGAATGCTAAACTGTACCGGCTGCCTAGATGAAGAAAAGCCTGTGGTGTTTTGTTCTAAGTGCCATGCTTGTACTGTTTTGAACTGTAGGATTCTGGTGTGGAATTGAACTGGACAAGCCCCATGGGAAGAACGATGGCTCCGTGGGAGGCATTCAGTACTTCAGTTGTCTTCCCAGATACGGTATATTTGCACCACCATCTCGTGTACAGAGGTGAGCTCTGAAGCTGTTGTAATGTTTGCGTTTCCGGATGCTTTCTTACCACGTTTCCAGTGGGAAACAAAGTTTTGCAGCAGATGTGGAAGAAAGAAATGTTTTCTTCTGCTGTTGGAAGTTGATAACCTCCATTAAAAACTTGGTGGATTTTAGATCAGCTTTTTGAAAGCAGAGTATAAATTGGCAATGCAGGTCCTGCTGTTTCTCTTGCAGCCTCTTCAAATATTTTCCTTCCAGGGCCTCCATTTCTGATACAGTTTGTGTTCATTAAACTTTACTTTCATGACCCAATCCTGGTGTGCTCAGCAAAATTTGGTTATAACAGGAAGTTTCCCTTGGCCATGACTGGAATTACAGTTCTCATTGCAGCTAACTGCACAGAGGAACCAAAGCATCCACCACTTTGTAGCCTCTTTCTTAGGTTTCAAGAAGAACATCTGAGGAGCGCTGTGCTCTTCCCTGCTATGTTTGAGTCCAGTTACTCTAGATGTGTTCTTGCTTTTCTTTCCCTGAATGTCCTAGCTTAGCCAAACCGTTAAAGAACTTGCCTCAAATTTGCTGCCTCTCTTGCTGAGTAAAAGGCAAGTAATTTGAATGAACAGGTTTGCTCCAGGCATCTCTTAGATACCAGCCTGACTGCAACTGAAATGTTTGTGTCTCTTGGGGGTGGACAGGGGAGGGAAAGAATCAGAACTGAATCAGTATTTGACAGGAAGGACCCCAGCAGTAGGTTTGTTCAGGGTTGAACTGAAATGACTTCTTTGTTGTGTTACTGTTTTTCAGACTAACAGGTTCACTGGATTCTCTCGCAGGGACTTCGAGTGAAATGAATCACACTTTTCCAGGTAGGAGTGTAAGGTGCTCGTGATTTGGCTTAGGTAGCCTACTGCAGGCTGCTGTTCTGGAACCAAAACCTGCTGGTTGAACCTACCAGAACAAAGCTAACCTCTCCAAAAGCAGAATAGATTCTCAAGGAACCCAAATGCCAGCAAATCATCTGGCTGGTCCCTTCCTAAAAATGAGGCCTGCGGAAGAAACTCTGTTATTTAACCCTATACTGGCAGAAATAACGTTAGAATTAAAAGTACTGATTCTCTTCCCTTACTACTGTATTGCATTCTAATCAGAGTTAAACAGAAATTGAACCTGCTCCTTAATCTAAACTGAGACTAATGAAGGGATCAGTGTACGGAGGGGTCCATCTGAAATGACTAAAGCTTCTGTGAGCTAATTGAAGTCATTATTTTTCCTTACTTAAGCTTTTTGTGAGAAGTTGGCTTCAAATTACTCGTGTTCTGTTTGTTCAATTTCATTTCTGTCCTCTGAAAATTTGAATGTGTCATGAACACTTATTTTCACGAGAAGTTTCATCACTTCCGAATTGGAGGGGAGAATCTGTAGCAAATATAGTGGAAGCAGCATAAAAGAAAACACAAAGAATATGAGTTAGTAAAGTGTTGGTTGTTTTTAGTGTTGTTTTTTTTTTTTGTGTTTGTTCTTTTTAAGAAGTCCTACGCAACTTATTAACCTTTCCACTTAGGTTTTAGACGCAGTCTAAGCACCACTTCTGCATCTTCACAGAAGGAGATAAACAGAAGAAACTCCTTTGTTAGGTGAGTGTCTTGAGTTTAAAATGGATGAGTGATCTGGCTGGTAGCTTTACTGTGTTTTGTTCAAAAGCAAATCTTCATGCGTGTGTAATATCTACACCTTTACATGTTTGTTTTTCTTCTAAAATGGACCAGTAGTAGACTGGTAGTCTTTCTGTGGGTGTCCAGGATTACAGTCCTTGGATTCAGGTTGGCATTACATTGTTTACCAGTGGTTCATAGCTGCATATTCTCCAGGTTCTTGCATTTTCACACAGCTGGATGAAGTTCAGAGGGTCTTGTTGAAGGACTTCACTTTGTCCTGGTGGGCCTGACTGATGCTTGCCCATTAAAAGTTGTTTTGGTCAAACTCTTTCAAGCCCCAAGTAAAATGCTTTTTACTGCTTAATTTACCAATACTATCACCTATGATAAATACTGTAGATCATAGCATCAGATGAGAGGAAACTGATTTTCCAAGTATTTCAGCCTGCCGTGTGTACCAGCTTGTTAATGTTATTACGTGTTTTGCTGCTGACATGAGATCAAAACCAGTTTTTTAAAAAAGGGATTTGAGGGGGTTCTTTTTCCCCATGTGCTTCCCTGAGTCACAGATTTGCCCTGGGTGTTTTAGAGAGAGAAAAGACTTTTTTTTTTTTTTCCCCTCTTTTGTTTCTTTTCCTAACTAGATCCAAGAACTCTGTGTTGCGGCGCAGCTGGAGTAACACCACCGCTGCAGCTAACACAGAGGGACCAGTGAAGCTGCATGAAGGCTCCCAGGTTCTTCTGACCAGCTCCAACGAGATGGGAACAATCAGGTACATTGGTCCTACGGACTTTGCACCAGGGGTATGGCTCGGACTTGAACTCAGAAGTGCCAAGGGGAAGAACGATGGCTCCGTGGGGGAGAAGCGCTATTTCACCTGTAAGCTGAACCATGGGGTCTTAGTCCGGCCTAGCAGAGTAACCTATCGTGGGATCAACGGGGCAAAACTTGTAGATGACATTTGCTGAGCCAAAATGTGCTCGTACAATAGGAAGTAAGTATTTAAGGCACACAGGACCCTATTTAGATGCAAACTTGTAAAAAGTTTAAATTATTAAACCTGCACTTGCATTTTACATATATATAAGTATATATGTATGTGTGTGTATATATAATCTATATTTTAATAGACCTATATAAAAATAGATAAAAAAGTTCAGTCACATTAAGAATTAAAACCACTATTCTGTTTCTCTTGGTGAAACAGCCCTTGCCTGGGAAGGTTATTGCAAAAGCATCTTTGGTTTGAGATGCTGTATTTGAATAACGTTCCAGTCAGGGAATGCGCACATCTCCAGCGTTCTCTGAAGCTGCTCTGTGATTCATGCAGTATTTAAACGGGTTTCCTCTGTGTAGTAATGAACGGGTAATGCTTTGTGTGTTGCCCGCTTTTGACAGAGGAGGTGGTTAATGAGTGACATTAGTTTGGTTACCAGGCACTTTGTCAGTTCCAGTACCAGCTGCTAGCAATAAGAAAGCAAAAAAAAAAAAGCAGTGGTAAAGTATTTTTTGATTTTTATCATTCAGATCCCTCTTCTTCTTGCCCCCTCCTATTCTGCCCTCCAGAACCCAAAAGGGCTGATAAATATCAGTATTTGCAGCTATGCTAGTTCACAGCAGCAATTAAATGAAAAGCCTTTAAAAAAGCACAAACATGCTGCATGTCCGTCTGTATAGTAAAAAAAAAAAAAGCACTTTTTATTGTAAGCATTTGCAGAAAGAGATAGCTCTGAGAAGCACTCTTTAAAATAATGCACTTTGAACTCTCCTGGAGAGCTTTCCCTCATTTTTAAAGACCTTTTTTTTGTTTGGTGTGCTGTAGGCTATGAGTATCACAGTTTTCAAATGCAAATAAATCCTGAGTGGAACTGTACATAATAGCCTCGTCATAAATATTAAGTCTGTACAAACACAGCACGGTAATTCCTGCCAGTGGTATGGATTAAATCAGGGTTTTCGAGCAAGCTTTTAACATTTCTTCATTTGTTTGTGATACGTGTTTGGTTTTTGTTTCCTTTGGAACAGTTTCCAGTATAAATTTCTGGTAAGGTTCTTATGATAAATTAAGGATAGGTTTAAGTATAGCATTGTAACACAGCTTGATGTGACATGATTTGCATATTAGCCTTTTAAAACAGCTAATATTTTGTCCATGTTTTAAACATAAAATGTGTTTTAGTTGTTCTGCATATGTAAACATTATCTTATCAGGATGGTTTTGTGTTCCAGAACAGTAGTTTTA
This sequence comes from Mesitornis unicolor, assembly GCF_000695765.1. Taxonomy (NCBI): domain Eukaryota; kingdom Metazoa; phylum Chordata; class Aves; order Mesitornithiformes; family Mesitornithidae; genus Mesitornis; species Mesitornis unicolor. Next base: position 29,784 of record NW_010164051.1, read on the forward strand.
TTCTTAAATGATTTGCTTGTTCTTTTACCTACTTGAAGAAGCGACACTGTAAATGACATCATACTCTCCTGTTTTTAGACAGAATTCTGCTGCTGTTACCTTATTTTAAATTTTGCTGTAGCTATTTTTCCTGAGCTGTATTTGAAATAATGCTTATGTATTCTAACTTATGGGAATTTTTAATTGAATATAAAAGCTGTAAATTTTGAATGTTAAAAAAAAAAAAGCTTTATATTTGAAGATGCAGATATTCAGTGATGTACTGAACTTTACTTTGTCCAATATCTGTTTCTTGCTGGTATTAGTAAAATGAAACCCTGGTGAATAGTATGGCAAAAAATAGCTTTCATTAGGTCCTTACAGAGTGTACATCCTCTCGCCTCTGTTCTTACATACAAATTGGGCAAACAGGAGCCAGCATGGAACAGCAGCTGTAGTGCATAATCCAGTTTTTATATCCTCCAGCTATTGGGTACCGAAGTGCCCGTTGTCAAACAAAGTGTCAGTACAGCCCGGCTCGCTGGTTTGTCCCAGCCCCGTGTTCCTGGGTGGACAGCTCAGTTTCTGCTCATGACCAGAAATGCTGTTTTTTCCTGCCTGACAAGATGAACGGGTGTAACTTCTTCATCTGCCGGGAGCTGGAGTTCCTCAGAGGGTACGTCTGGGAGCAAGTGTCTGGGTAAGGCAGCTTGTCGTAGTCACCCCATTTCTGTGTGGTGTATCTTGCACCGATGAAGTAATACATGGGCATATGTAATGTGCCTCATGTAATAAACCTCTTTCCAAGTGTTTTCTGATTCACTGGAAACTCTTTTTTTGTTTTCCCCAAAGGGTGGCAGGTCGCACCTTCCACAGCTCTGTGGCTGCACCCAGTTCAGCTGGAAGAGGGGTCTCAGTGGCCTGGGGTACAAAGACTGCAGGACTTTGTTGAAGTAAATATGACCTGAGCATTGGGTAGGGTGCTTTCTGTCAATTTTGGGTTCAGCTGGTTGTATATTTCTCCTGAAGGCTCTGGCTGTAATCAGAGCCGGAGCACTGTCGGTTAGAGGAGCAAGTTGGGGCTGTTACCAGCGTGGAGCTGTTCTGGTAGCACTGAGACTCTTCTGTGAGGAAGCAAGCAGCAGTGTGAATATATGCAGCCTGAAACAGAAATAAATCAGTCCTTCCATTCCAGCAAGGACTGCTGATGGCTGTCTTCAGGTTGGTGATGTGAAGGGATTTGTGCTTCCCCAAATCCAAGGTAAGTTGCCATAATCCTTTTCTGCAGCTCTTGCAGGAGGATACTTTATGTCATAAAAAAATTTTCTGAAAATAACTGGCAGTGAAGTTTGAAATTAGGTGGTGTGCTGAGGTTTGTACAATCACAGCCCCAGGCTGGTTAGAAAAAAGATAAATAATCCTCCAAGTCCCTGAAAACAATATAAATTTTATTTTCTGATTTTTAAATAAATAAACAGATGGTCCTCAGCAATTCTGTGCTGCCTGTAAGGACTTTGAGGTCTGTCCTTGTTCCACAGCACGTCTCTGGGGTCCAGTTTCAGAAAATGGACTTCTTCAGTGCTCTCAGCAATGAAATCTTTCAAGCTTTGTTGGACAGTGGCTGGAAAGGAGAGGTCACAGGTATTAGAGGAGGAGGAAAACTTCCTTGAGGTGTCCCCGGATGGGGAATTCATTTCTAGTGAGTTCAGTCCAGTGGGATTCAGTGGTGATTTTGCAGATGTTGACAGTAATGGCTTTCTGAGCAGGGAGCCTGTGCTTTTAAAGTGTTGCTATCCAGCAAGGTATAAGGCACAAGGATCCAAAATCGGCACTGCGGACTTGCAAAACATAACTTAGTTTCCCTGAGAAGTTAGCTCTGTTACGTGTGAGAGTGTTGCACAGGTGGCAAGCCCAGCATTTATGTTGTGGCTTTTACAGAATTCAAGTTTTGCCTTGTCAAACACCAGGTGGAAACGGATGTGTCCATGGAAGTCAGACAGCAGAGTACCCACCTCCATCCCTTTTCCTGCCTCGCTGCAGACAACTCTGGACTAAATGGAAATTAGAGCAAAGCTTGCCAGCCAGCACCAGGCCCAAACCAGGATGTGGTGGCTGGTGATGAGCTCTGCTCCTAGGAGAGCACAGGAGAACTCCACTTTCAGCTAAGGTGGGGAGGAACCAAAGTGTGGGGAAATGGAGGGAGAGAAGAGGTCCCTGACAGATTCCTGCTCAGGGAAAGTCTAACTACACCACAGCACTGTCCTGCAGGAGCCTGAGCACGTGGATAAGAAAATGAAGGAGAGTAAGGTTTATAAATAGTCAGTCCTTAAGAAAGCAGCTACCTCTACAGCATTGGAGTGGTTGCAGGGAGGGGAAAAAATGAGCATTGTGGGGCAGGAGCTCCCTCTTCCTATGTTTGTCACTGGACTCAATATTGGCATTTCACTGTATTAAAATACAGCTTGTAATTAGACTTACTTCAAGAAGTCCACATCTAGACTGAAAGAAAAATGCTGTCTTAGGATATAAACATTGAGGAACGAAAACACCCAAATGCTCTCTTCAACTGTAGACTTTTTGTTTATAGTGGCCAGTTTCCTGTAGGAAAAAGCCAACCTTGGTGGTTTGTACCAGAAGGAACGGCACTTTTCACTGCAAGAAAAGGGCAAGAAGGAGGGCCTGGGTAGCTACAGACCAGTCAGCCTCACCTCC
>NW_010164052.1:0-1698 GCF_000695765.1 Mesitornis unicolor
GCACACTAGGGAGAGAGCAGGGCATACTAGGGAAGGATCGGGGGACAGAAGGGAAGGAGTCACCAGAGAGCGAAGGTGCTGGAGCGAAGAGGGATACATTGGCGAGACCTCCTAGAGGCCACTTTCTTGTGGCGTTTTGGGGGATGTTTTCGTGCTTTGTTCTGTCTCTGGAACGTTCCCGCCCGAGTTTCGCTGGATCGACCCCCGCGATTGCGCGCCAGGGCTCTCGGTGGGCACCGCGCAGGGCAGTGTCCCCAGGGACCCACCGGCCCGTTTCGGCTGCGAGCCCTCGGCGCCCCCTCGCCCGGCACGCGTGCGCACGGCGGCGCAGGACTGACATGATGGATGGAGCCCGGGCTGCGGCCGGGCAGAGGCAGAAAAATCCCGTCCCCTTTGTAAACCCGGCCTCCTTCTTCCCCCGGATTCCTCCGGAGTTAAAGTGTAACCGGTGCCATTCAATCCATTCACTTTGCACTATAAAGGAAGTCGCAGGTCAGCTCCCCTATTTTGATTCCCTGATGAATTAAATTCCCTCACCCAACGTTTCTCGTCTCTTTTACTTGACCCCAGTAGAAAGAATCTGAGACACTGGAGATAATTTTTAGGGGTTTCTCTTATTTTTCCAGCCTGCAGACTTACGACGCTCCCTCCCTGCCCCCCGATCAGTCTGCTCAAACCGAAAACGCACGGTTCCCTTAGGGGTTTGTGGCAGAGTGCTATTACCTCTCCCCTTGCTGCTCCCGAAACTTCTCTGCGCTTGTTGCAAGATTGAAACCGTTCTGCAATTTTGTTGCAGGTTTTTAATGTCCCCTGTTCTTATTTTTCTTGTCGGATAGGTGTTTTCTCCCACATTTTAGTAATTTTGTAAATTAGCACATACTTCATCTGACAGTCTGTCTGTATCTCAAGAGTTTAACTTATTTCTCCAGCATTTAAGCCTATTAACATACCAGAGAAGAGTAGCTAGAAATTTTTGAACGGTGTCCGATAATTACCATTCTCCAGCCTACACGTAAGCCATATTGCCAGAATACTGCTCTTTCTCTCGCAGCAATTGGTACCACCAAATACGGCCGATCCATTCTCTAAAATTCACGGGGAAACACGTCTGTATAATTTAGAGTAACCTCAGCGAGTTGCGATTCGCGGCCGCTGTCGGCGGTTCATCCCCAGTCACAAACCGCCGAGGTCCTTTTCTTCCCTGAACAAAAGCTTGGGACGATCTGCGAAGCTGATGGAAATGGGGAAAAAAGCTATTTTCTTCTGGAAAATTTTAGTTAAAAAAAAAAGTCTATGGAAATAGATGGTGACGATTTAGATAAGTTTTTATACGCCGTGATAATCTTGACGAGTCCCGAAAGTATTTTTTGTGCGAAGTAACTCTGTCGCTTGTTTTCCACTTTTACCGTCTACATTTTCGGGAGCAGTCTGGACTGAGGACTTTTGTTAGCATAACACCGCCTTAAGCATAGGCTTTTACGTGCCTTGTAAAATATAGTTCCCAAAAGAATACGCGGAATCTTAAGAAAGAATATTGCTGTTAAGCTGTTAAAAGCCTTATTTCTTTTCTGAAATACCAACTGCTTGTGAACTCTGCTTGAACCTAAAAAGGAGGCTATGGGCCATAAATCACATGGACAATGCTCAACTGTTTGGTGGCTCATCTTTAGATCTTAAAAAGAGAGAGAGAGAGAGAGG
>NW_010164053.1:0-11685 GCF_000695765.1 Mesitornis unicolor
AGGTCTTTTCCAACCAAGCAATTCTGTGATTTCCCTCTTCAGACTGCTAGCTCTGGAGACAATGAACAGTCAAAAGAAAACAGCCCATAAATGAGCTGCACAGATGCTCCATGCAGTAGCACTGACCATTACAGCAGTGAAGCCAGCCTCATTCAAGCCAATTCACTTTCTCAACCAGCTGCAGCAGAAGAGGCAGAATCTATAATCTACTTCTGATCTAGCCTCTTACAGGGTGAGAGTCTTGAATTAACACTGTGTTTACCAAGAAAAAAGCATCCTGGCAATGAAACAATGCCTGAAAAAAGTATACTTAAAACAAGGGAACAGAACTAGCTGTGGCTCTTTGTTCTGCCTTTGGCAGTGGTGCTCGTTGCAGCAGATGAAGCAGACAGCAAGTGGAGAAGCTGACTGGGGCAAGACAGCTCCCTCTTTCTTAACTTGTTCAGCATGGGGAGAACAACAAACTTTGTCAGATGCCACTTACTCCAGACCATCAGCTACAGCGAGGCATAAGGGCTGTTCCCACAGATCCAAGATGCTCATGGGGCAAGGGACATACAGTTCACTCATCTCAGTCCTGCCCTCATGTCCCAGAGGAAGACCTGTCATTTAGGACTGCATCAACAGCATTTGGGGTATGGGTTATACTCACATGTGGTGACTGTGTTAGTGACTGTGGTAAGACCAGTTATGAACTGATTCCTAAAGCTCATCTTTATATCAGCTCTAAAAATATGCAGCATAATCTGATGCTGGACTCAGTTTTGACAGCAATTTCCCAAGTACTCTCATGCTGACTCAACCTGCCAGTTGTTTTACGTAGCATCCCCAATGTATTTATATTCACAGAATCACAGAATCACTCGGTTGGAAAAGACCTCCGAGATCATCACGTCCAACCGCTCCTGTCTACCCCCTAAACCGTATCCTTAAGTACCTGGTCTACCCGCTCCTTATATACATCCAGGGATGGTGACTCCACCACCTCCCTGGGCATCCTTCTTATAGTGAGGGGCCCAGAACTGAACACAGTACTCGAGGTGCGGCCTCACCAGTGCCAAGTACAGTAAATACGGCAGCCATTTCTCTGAAGCACAGAGGCATGTTTAGTAACTGCAGCAAAGTTGTTATTTTGGTTTGGTTTAGGGTTTTTTTTAAAGAGTCAGACGCACCTGGCAGAAATAAACTGCAATGTGACAAGTTCCCATGGGGGCACTGGAAAACAGCATGGTTTATCCTAGGCTTCACCATGCATTTCAAATGACAGGCCTGTCTATTTAATATATACTAGCTAGCTGCGTAAGACTCCGTGAAAATTGTGATTTTGTATTTGCTCAGAAGACCTGAGTGGCATAGTCAAGTTGAAGGAAGAGAAATAAATACTTCTTTTGAAGAAGGAAAATGACAGAAAAAAGACCTCTTTGGGTTTGAAGTGTCTGAAATCAATCAAGAATTATACAATTCTAACATAACATCCCATTACTGTTCTCAGAGGAATGATCAGTCCTTGACTAGTGACTTAGTGAGATGTGATTTTGGTTTCTTTCAGGAAGATTTGACTTTTATGAAAAGTCAGAAAAGCAAAGAACCCAACCTAGAAGTCTTGACACTGACTTACAGACCAGTGCGGGAGACGTCACACTTTTTCTAGGCCTCTCTTCTGATTTAGCCTTGACACAAGGAAGTTTACATGCTGTATCAGTCTGGTGGGTTGACCCTGACTGGCTGCCAGGTGCCCACCAGGCCACTCTGTTACTTCCCCTCCTTAGCTGGTTAGGGGAAGAAAACAGAACGAAAGGCTCATGGGTTGAGATAAGGACAGGGAGATTGCTGGGCAATTACTGTCACAGGCAAAACAGACTTAGCTTGGGAAAATTGATTAAATTAATTGCCAATTGACAATAGAGTAGGATAGTAAGAAACAAGAACAAAACTTGAAGGCACCTTCCTTCTACCTTATTCCCAGGCTCAACCTTACTCCCTATTTCTCTACCTTCTTCTGCCCAAGTGGCACAGGGGAATGGGGTTGTAGTCAGTTCATTATGTGTTGTCTCTGCCACTCCTCCTTCATCACACTCTTCCCCTGCTCCAGTGTGGGGTCCCTTCCACTGGAGACAGTCCTCCACAAACTTCTCCAACATGAGCCCTTTCCACACAGCACAGTCCTTCAGGAACAGACTGCTCTAGTGTGGGTTCCCCATCGGGTCACAAGTCCTCTCAGCAAATCTGCTTCAGTGTGGGCTCCTCTCCATGAGTCCACAGCAGCCTGCTGCAGCATGAGCTCTCCATGGCATCACAGCCTCTTCTGGGCACATCCACCTGCTCTGACATGGGGCCCTTCATGTGCTACAGGGGAACAGCCTTCCTCACCATGGTCTTTACTATGCCCTGGTGCCTGGAGCACCTCCACCCGGTCCTTCTTCACTGACCTTGGTGTCTGTAGAGTTTTTCCTCTCACATATTCTCTCTCCCAGCTGCTGTGGGGTGTCAGTTTTTACCCTTTTGTAAACATGCTGTCACAGGGACACTACCAGCATCACTGATAACCTTAGCCTTGGCCAGCACCAGTTGTGTCTTGGAGCCAACTGATACTGGCGCTACTGAACATGTGAGAAGCTTCTGCTGCCCTCTCACAGAGGCCATCCTGCAGCACTGCTGCTACCAAAACCATGCCTTGTAAAGCCAGTACAGTCAACTTGGCAGTAAGTCTTGCTGCTGCAGGTTCTGTTCAGTTTTTAGAATTACATTTATGCATATTAATGACATTCTTGCCTACCTCCCCAGGATGAGATTTCCAGTATTTCATTGTGTTCTCATGGTTGTTAACTTGAAATTAGTGTAATTGTTTAACACACACAATAACAAATAGGCAGTAATAAGCAAGAAGTTAAATGATAGGGTATTTTTTGTAGAATTGTGTAGCATTGCCATAAGACACCCAAAGAAGCTTCTGGTCAGCAATGGTATTTACACTGAGCAACTATTAAGAATCATTCTTTGTTAATTTCTAACTTGTACTTACTCACTAGTGTAGATATTTATATTTTGATGACTATTACGACTACATGTGGTGCTTCTGACTAATGTGTAGCTGATAGGTAATCATTAGTGTGTCCAGAAAAACAGAACAGTTTCAAGGGGGGAACATGATAAAGCAATGCCACCACTGATAAAGAAATGGCAATAACCAAACAGGGACAGAGGAGTGCTCTTAAGAGATTTAGGAGAATCTAGTGGAAATGGGTAGTAGATGCTACTGCCTATGGTGGTGTCTATGTATTTCCAAGATAATGTGCATTTTTTGACCAGAAGTTAAGTTGAATTTATGTCACATTATTTGGTATAATTTGCTCAGTGATTTTCTCTGGCTCCCCCAGGTGGTGCATATGAAGTAAAGCAGCATCAGTTCTTCAGGACCCTTGACTGGAATAGTTTGTTGAGGCAGAAAGCAGAATTTATTCCGCAATTGGAATCTGAAGATGACACGAGTTATTTTGACAGTAGGTGTCTGATGGTATTAAAAAACCATGATGAATGCCTTGTTTAAATAATCACTGCCTTTCATTTTTGCTTACTGCTTTGAAAATCTCCTTCATCAGAACCACTGACAGCTGTGGAATTTCACTGGTGATTTGACATTTCAGCAGAAATAATCTTAAGAATAAAATTATGCTTTTAGTTTAATATTAAAGCTTCGTACCCATTCTTCTTGATCAATTCAAATGCTTTCTTTCCTTTGTCTGTAGCTCGTTCTGAGAAATACCACCATATGGAAACTGAGGAAGAAGATGATACCAATGATGAAGATTTTAATTTGGAGATAAGGCAGTTTTCCTCATGTTCACACAGATTTTCAAAAGTATGTAGAAATTGCTGTAACATTAGTATGTATTATGTACATAAATGTTTTGCTGCTTTTATAGATTTTGGAATACGGAAGAGGTATATAGAGCATTGTTTCTTCAAGAAATGTTAACTGAAATTTAGCAAGAATGAAATGAATACTGTTAAAACAAGAAATAGGAAGATTCTGTAGTAAAATAATTTTTGGAACCTTTAAGAATGTAATAGGAAAGTTTATAAATAAGCTGGCATTTTCTGTAGAAAATTCATGATGGCATAAGAGGAATTTTAGGGAAACTGTTCCATTTAATGCTAAAGGATGTTCTGTATGTTGGTTTCCTCCTATGTAGTTTGCGTGTTGCTTGAGTTATGTCCTGGGTATCTTGCAGGTGATAACATGACAAAGATTACAGTGCATGGTACACGTACTTCATGGTACAGTACATGGTTAATGCCCGTGCTCAGGAAATACCATGGAGGATAGATAGGCAGGAAATAATAGAAGTGGAATGCCTAACGAGCGTACTTTTAGTCTTACCATTGATCTTAGCTGTGATTTTCAAAAGGTTTCTGTTTGAAAAGTTTCTTCAGCCTGCTTCAGGCACTGTTTAAAGGTATTTGGAAAGTCTGTGTTTATCTCTTGTTTGTCTGGAGTTGTGCTTTAAGTAATTGGTGGATTTTATGTTGGCTCTGCAGTACCACTTATGTATTGTATCTGTGGTAGGATGGAAGTGTAGAGACAGGAATTGCGGATGTAGTTATCCTCATTCTGTATAAGCTCCTTATTTTGACTTGCTGGTATGTTTCAAATTCAGATACTGGTAAATGATGCTGTCTCTTTGGAGGTAATTTGAGTGAAAGGCAATGGGCAGAAACTGAAACGCAACAAGTTCTGTCTGAAGATAAGGAAACACTTTCGTACTGTGAGGGTGTTCAAGCACTGGCATGGGTTGTCCAAAGAAGTTGTGGAGTCTCCATTCTTGGAGACTTGGATCTTCAAAAATAGTCTGGGCACAGTCCTGGGCAGCCAGCTTTAGGTGACCCTGCTTGAGCAGCAGCCTCGGACAACACAACCCTTCCAACCTCATTCTGTGATTCTGTGAACTTCTGTCCTTTTGAAAGCTCTCTACCACAGTAACAGTTTGGTTTGTTAATGTTATGTCATTGCATCTCTAGCTGTGCCTCTCGGGCTGTGAAATGTACAGCTGACAGTTTTTGTGCTGCTTGTCAGCTAAGCAAACAGCAGACTTCCAATGGTCAGAGTTTATTTTTTCTAAATCCTTTAGTCAATTTATTTATTCTTGTCTTCAAAGTCAATTCAGATTAATTTTACTTCTTTCCACACCTGAGTGGTAGATACTAAGTCAGTATCTTAAGGTTAGGGTTTTTTGTTTTCGTTTTTTTTTTTTTTCACTTTGATTGGCTTTATGGTTCTGAATTAATCCAGGATGTGCATTGATCCTGTGACCTAGACACCCCAAGGCTGTGGATTTTGTTTGTACTCTCTTGGTTCATACAGTGAGAGGGGGAGAAAGCTGATGAATTCGTAATGAGAAGAGATACTGTTCATGACCCTGTACATGAGGAGCCAAGAAAGTGAAATAGGAAAGCATTTTACGAACACAAACTCTTGAAAATTTAAAAAGGCTCAATAAATTTGCACTCTGAAATACTATATAAGCATTTAGAACATGCATGGTACAACCTGAAATGTGCTTTCCTGCACATCTTTTCATATCAAATATGGAAAAAAAAAGTGATGAGTTGTTGGGGTTTTTGTTTTTGCTTTTTTCCTGTGATAGGTTTTTAGTAGCGTAGATCGAGTCACTCAAACACAAGGTGAAGAAAAGGAAGATGCAGAAGACAAAACAAAAAGTGTAACGTTGCTTTCTGTGGAATCTCTAAGCTGGAGTTCAGAATATTCTGAAATGTAAGTAGAAGGGGATGTTGTGGTGGTCCATGTCCTGTTTGCCAGGCAGCAGGCCTCCTCATCTCAGTAACTGCATGAGAGTTTGCTTATTTTTAATACAGACAACAGATCTCTACACCCATCTCCTCTGACACTGAGAGCAGCAGGCAGCGACACAGTTCTGCTTTGCTACCAAAGTTGTCCATATCAGCTGAAGGGGAACAGGATGATTCCACCGGCTTGGTGGGTCCCCGGGAGGAACAGGAAAAGCCTGCGTTTGTGACCGAGGAAATAGTGCAAGATGAACCTGAAGTAACCACTCCAGCAAGTACAATCAGCAGCTCCACTCTATCAGGTATAGTCCTGTATTTCAGAACTGCTTTGAAAAAAAAAAGAAAGCCGTCCCAAGAGAGCTCTGGTTCAGACTCAAGCTTAGACAAATGAAATATCATGAAAGTATTCATGGGAAAGTGTCAGCATTTTTTGGAAGTCCCAGCATTTGTTGTTGCCACTCTGGAGGGCTGCTAGGCAAGTGAATAAAACAGTGAGTTGACTGTAGAGCCTTTGCAGAGGATCTTTCTGTGAAGAAAAGGAGGCTTAGATCCCTTGAGCACTTAAAGCACTATTTTAATATCTTCGCTTGCTGGAGTTAGTGATCTTTTGATTGATCATTCTGAAGTGATTCCAACTGGCCAGTATTGCTGTTTTCTGACACTGTGCTGCACTACTGTGTGTTTTTAATTAAGACATCTCAATAATGTACGCCTTTCAGAATTGACAGGGTTGTCTTTGACTTGGGGAAGTCACTTTTGTCATTAGGAACCTAGGAAGGAGTGTTGTGAACCATTCTATACTTAGCTTAGTTCATTTATGCATCTCTCTCCCAGTGCAAGCATTTGCATACATTTCAGTAGGACCAAGGATCCCTACTATCTTGCCAGTTTTGTACTTTAAGAGGACAGTTTTGTATAACTGTTGAAAGATCTGATACTTAATGCAGCCTCTATCAGTCCTGTGACCTTACATAGATTCCAGTTACCTTCCCTGCACATTTACCTCTCTTCAGTTTATTTCTCTCTTCTACCTCACTGAATTTTCTCAAGATACCTCTTTCTATTCTCCTACCCCTGTCTTGCTTGTCTGCATTTTCCTCCCTTTTCCTTCTCTCCATTTATGGGAAAAGAAATTTCCTCAGGCTCATTCAGCTGTATATCCATTTCCATCTGCAGCCCCATGTTACAATGGCATTAGCACAGTCACAGCAATAACTCAAAGCATCTGATCCTTTTCTATCACTTATCAGTTACACATAAGAAAAAGTTAATTTTTCTATGGTCCATTAACAACAAGATATTCAGTGATCTTAAATGCTTGGAATTTCTGCTATGTCTTTAAGCAGGTGACATAACCTTGGTGTGTGTTTCATAAGGTTAATCAACTTTTCTGTGTCGTCTTTGAAGAAATCGCTTGCCAGTTGTTCACATGGCCTTTATGGGATTTTTTTGTTTGAAACATTGTTGTCCTTCATTCAGTATGGTGAAAGTTCATTACCTGTGATAGACTAGTATCAGTGTGGTTTTGGTACTGAGTTTTGTGGTGCCAGCTATCTTTCTCTTGAGTGGTAGAAAACCAACCCAAAGAACAGAAGCAAAATACAGTAATTAAAAATAAAGTTATACTTAGTGTCTTAATGATTTTGGAAAAGTTTTTAGGCTGATAGCAGCTTATTTAGGGTTGGAGTCTTTTGTTTACTTTAGGATGAGTTCACATGAAAAATAAATGTATGATGTAAGTTCTCTGGAGGTGAGTGCTGTATATTGAAATACCAGATTTGCTTCACTTTTTGTCTCTCACTTTAGTCAGTGACTACAAGAAACTGTCACTTCAGTTGATTCCATTAACCTTTATGCATTCTGTAAATCTGGAAGAATTACTCAGATTTCTGTAATGTTGTTTTATTAACTCATTTACAGAAAAATTCCTATCTCACAATTGTACTGTTTCCCCTCCCTGACCCCCGGTTTTCCCTCAATGTGTTTATCCTTTCTTCTTTGTACAGTTGGCAGTTTTTCAGAGCACTTAGATCAGATAAATGGAAGAAGTGAGAGTGTGGACAGTACAGAGAACTCCTCAAAGCCACCCAGTGAAGTTGCATCTCACGTGGTTCGTCAGCGATTAGAAAGCGCAGAGAAAAAGAAGATCTCTGGAAAAGTCACAAAGTCCCTTTCTGCAAGTGCTTTGTCCCTCATGATCCCTGGAGGTAGAGATAAATCTTTTTGTTTGAAGTGTTATGATTTGTGCATATTTGGTTTATGACAAATGTGAGATTTTGGCGTTCAGAATAGATTTTGTGTCACACTTCTTTGTTTCTTTTCTTGTTCACATGTGTTAGGAGATGGTCCAGTCTTGTTACAGTGGTCACATTACACCTGAGGGACCTTCTCCCACTTTGTGTTGGACTGTGTGCATGCTCAGTGGGATGCAGGCTTTAGTCCTTGGTCCATTGTACAGTGGGGATGTAGCTTGAGCTTTAGCTCACTGCATACAGCTCCAAGAACAGCTGTTTGTTACAGCAGCACATTCAGCCTGACTAGTTGTCTCCCATAAGGACAGGTGATAAGCCTGAGAGAAGTGTCACAAAAGTAGAAAGAGTGCGTAGGCTCCTGTTGGCCTACATGGAGTGCTCAAAATTTGAAGCCAGAAATCCTGCCGTTAGTAAGTGGAAGTATAGCCATAGTATTGTCTCCAGATGAAACGTTGATGCTTTGCTTTTTAATGGTTCAGGATGAAAGTCCAAATTTCCCAGACTTTGAGAGGTTTTTTTCCCAGAAGTGGAATTACATCTCAACTTGCACCCTGGTCATATGCTGCTTTTAGACCTTAGGTGTAATGTTTAAGTGTCTGCTGCTCTGATAACATAACCCTGCACTTTCTCCATATGTTCAAAGGTGGCTTTGACGGTAACTTCAGCAGGTTGCTTTGAGTTCTCAGGCTGGTGGAGAATTGTGCACAGTGTTGAAGAGTTGGTTCTGGCTCTCCTCTTGGACTTCATCTGTCTCTTGATTGTAGAGCGTATGTGCCCTATGTGCTTCTTAGTATCTCGGTGAGCAAACACAGTGCTGTTGTGCATGTGTTTTGGAGACCTTGGAGAGATTGAAGGCCCACCTCATGCCTATTAATGCAGGAATTTCTGATTCACCTCATGTTTTCTACTCTTCTTCACTGAACAGCTTGAAGAACAGCACAGGCTTCCTATGCAGTACCTGTAATTGCAGCAGCTAACCATGAGCATTTTTAATGAGAAGTCAAGGGGAAAATGGTAAACCTTAGTTGAAGAAGAGTATTTTTTGCTCCTGCTTGAATGAGGACAAGTAGGTGACAGTGAAAAGGATCCCTAGCCTTTCTGTGATGCTGTCCAAATGTGAATGATAACTCTCATTAAATGCACGAAGAGAGATCAAGATTATTTTTGCAATGAGAGAGAGAGTGCCCATGTGCTCAGCCTGTTTAGAACAGTGTTGACACTGAAAAGTGCAGGTGGCTTGCAAACACTCTTGGCTTATTCCTTGTGAAGACTCTTTCTTCCAAACAGTACCTCTCTCCCAAATACACAAGTGGTTTTTTTGGTATAGCCCTGTAAGAGTTAGCACCACGGTTATTTTTTCTGCTTGTAGAGGGCCTGTATTGCATGTCAGGTAAGAATCACTAAGTTCAGAGATGATAGAGGGTGAGTTACTGTGCTCATTAAATTACAGTTTTCTTTGTTTAATCTCAGTATCTTTCTATAAAATCCAAGTTTAGCTTTGCTTACACCTAAAAAATGTCGTCATTGTATCTGTATCAACAAAAATCTTGTATGTTAGCTGTACCTAGTACTATCCAGATAATCCACTTTATTCGTGTTTATCCATAAAAGAAACTACAGCGACAAATAAGCAAGTGTTCCCAACCTGAGTTGTGTGACTGAGAGTCGCAGGATGTGTCCCCACAGAAAGCAGGGGTGGGGGAACTAGGTGTGTTTCAGAGGCAGAGGGTGACAGTGACAGACTCCTGGGGCTTGGCTGTTCTTTGGAGTTTCAGCATTAACCTAGTGATACCAGTCTTTAGGGACCTCTGGTGACTTGCATCCAGGGAGCTGTGCCTCTGCTGTCAAAGCATGTCTGCCCTCATGTGACATGGCTTGGACACCAAACCTGGAGTCTTTTTGGGCTGCATTCTGTGGCAGAGCTGTCATCTCGTTACAGTCACCAAAGTGTGTTTTATGCTGCTGCGATTGTGTTTACATTTTCACAAGCATGAGCATACAGTGCTTTCATAACAGTAAAGTAAAATTAAATAAATAAAGATAAAGTGATAGTTGCTGTTGTTGTTGCAAGAAATCCTTGTGGTCTTACATGTAGCAGAATGCAGAAATGAATGCTTGGTACAAATATTGAGTTACTGTCCTATATACCAACTAGATATTGCAGTTTAATTACGGTAGACTTTATATGTAACTGAAACAACAACCAAAAAAATCCCAAAAAACAACTAGTGCTTTCTTTAGCACTGCTGAATAATTTGAGGGATGATTTGGGTGTACTCACGGTAACATCTGATGCCAAACTCTGATTTTCTTTTCCTGAGTGTTAGGAAGAGACTGAGAATTGTTCTTTCAAAGTTAGTGATGAATATGTTTCATATCTAAAAGGAAAAAGCACTCTACATCTAAAAGTTAACCCTTGCATTAAAGAAGTAGTTTATGCTACAGGGAAAGAAATTTAATTCTAAGATCTGGTTGTTGATTAAGCTTGTCATTCACTAAGGTATTCACCAGTTGAGGAGGAGAGAGTATTTATGCAAAGTCAATTACGTATTTTGACATAACGTTGCCATAAAAGTCAGCAGATTTCTTGTTCTATGTCTGTATTTTTGAATGCTCAGAATATACTCTTAATAGGCAGACTTTTTTCTTCCAGATGTGTTTGGTGTTTCTCCTTTGGGAAGTCCTATGTCTCCTCATTCCCTGTCATCTGATCCTTCATCCTCCCGAGATTCATCTCCCAGCCGTGATTCATCAACTGCTGCTGCAAGCCCTCATCAACCAATAGTAATTCACAGTTCAGGAAAAAAGTATGGCTTCACCATCCGAGCAATCAGGGTTTATGTGGGTGACAGCGATATCTACACTGTGCACCATATTGTTTGGGTAAGTTAGTACTTTTTTTGCTTATATACAGCCACAGAAACCTGTATTGATGTATTTGCTTTTGGTTTTGAGCCTGTGGTATCAGTTTGTTGACAGTTACTGTGTAAGTCATGATACTATGCCAAACAATTTTCTTAAATGAAATACATGCCTGTGCACAAGACCAGTGTTGGCTGTAGGGATGACACAAGGCACCTTTAGCAGAAATTGTACCTGTATATGATGTTGGCTTTGTGCATGGGTCACTTTCACTTTTATAGTGTTTGGCAATTGTGAACAGCTGTGTGTGAGTTCAGAGTGCTGTGGCTTAGAAACCAAAGGGTCGGTGCATCACCACTTTGAGGGCAGGGTCTGCAAATTGGTTGTTAGCAGAAATTGTTGAAGTATACATGGAGTTTAATAAACTGCATTAATTGGAGGGATCGATGAAAGTCAGCAGTATTTTACTGGACACATGTAGGCTGATTTCAAGCATTGGCTTTGTTTTGTGTAGCAGTGTGCAAATCATTTGGAATTGTGAATCCCTTTGAGGATGCTGTGGCACAGGGAAAAAGACTGTCTTGAATTAATCATGCATTTTTCATTCTCTGGTCACTACTGATTTCAGCTCAGTGGAAGACAGGCTAAAGGAAAAGACAGCAGTTCTTGTATTTCATTGGTTGTCAACCTCCTTAATTGTAAAATAAATATGTATTTATGTAAATATATATTTATTTTATAATTGAAATTGATAATAAATTATATA
>NW_010164054.1:0-14447 GCF_000695765.1 Mesitornis unicolor
TGGCCAAGCCCAGTTGGGCCAGGCCGGGGCCGCACCACCCGCACCTCGGGCCGCATTGCTCAGGGCCGGTGCCAGAGAGAGCACGAGGCATGCCCTGCACCCCACTTAAATACATGAATTCACAGGGGCACTGATTGGCTTGGCCCTGGTCAGAGGTGGGTCTGACAAAGGAAAAGGGGGAGCTTTTCAGGTAGCTTCTTAAAGGGCCATGTCCATAGCCCTTCCCCCATTACCAAAGACACAACCAAAAACCCCTCACAGAAAACCCAATACAATGTCACTATTAAATTCAGCTGGCTAAATTTTATCCTCTGCCCAATTGCAAGATTGTGCCCAATAACAAAGGGAAGTAGAGAAGAATGAGGGAGTAACTGATGCTTCTTGATGACTGTTTTTCACTAGGGCATCACTGAACCTTGACCCAAACATTTCTCCTTGACTGTGTAGGAACACAGTTTCCAAATTTATTAATGTCAGTTAATGACTCTTCACTACCCTGCTCTCTGTTTTGACATTTTGGGGCTATATCCACACCACTTGTTTAATTTTTGTCCTAGGAGACAGTGGATGACTGGTAGGTATCAGCACAAGCTCTGTCAAAGCATAGGGCGACTGACCGTGTTTATGCCAAATAATATTAAAGGAAAAACTGCCAGCACATGCTGGCTAAAGATGACTTGCCGTACTGTTAAAGAACTGCCTGCAAGGTGCAACACCCACTCATCCTACACCAGCAAGTCATGTTTGCCTAAAGATAAACAAATATATGTGAATAAATGCATTGAAATCTACATTTCTGTCTGGATTAATGCTTGCACTGCTGTGCCATTTAGAAAAAGGCAATCATAAATCCAGGTTCTCAATGTACTAGGTGCTGTACAACAGCAGGAGAATTAAATTTGGGGTGTTACCAACATTTTCTTGGGTCCTGCATCCCTGTTCACCCATCTATTGGGTAATCTTAGCACTTTCCTAAGCAATTGCTGTTATTTCTTTGGGGGGCAGCCTTGGTTGCAATCCGCTCTGGCTCTTTTAGATATTATATTAAAATACCAGCAGTGTAGAGACAGAGGATCCTTGGTACTGTCCTAAAAATACTGCAAACATGGGCCAGCCTTCTCTTAATAAGGATGGAGCAGGAGGTCATCAAGGACAAAATCAAATGCAAAATCAGCAGGAAGCAACATTAATAATAAGAATGAAAAAAATAACAACTAAGTGCCTTAAAGCTAACAGGCTCTACTGTTAAAAGGGGATGTGTAGGTTTTTCTAGCAAGTATTCTTTCCTATGAAATAGCAAAGAAACTGAGGAAGGAGGAAATATTGGAGAAGTTCCCAGTCCTGCTTGAGGGACAGCATAAAATTCTGCTTCTCTCATGCAGGTGGTCATCAGTGGAGCACATGATTCCAAAACCACGTCTGTAATTCAACATTTTCAATTTTGTTCTAAGCAGGGCACTGACAATATTTGGGTAATTGCAGATTACTTGCAGATATTCCTTTGTTCCCAGTTTAAGATCCCTTGCAACAACAGAAACAACAATAAAATCACTTAGATTGTTACTTCAGAAACACTCAGAAATCACTAGTCTGCTTTCCAAGATGCTTCCTTGAAGCACAGTATTGCCATTGTTTGTGACAAAGCACAATGAAAGCACAGTAAGTGCTGTGACATACATCAGTAGTGGAAGAGTTTTGAAGGAGGGTAGGAAAGTTTTGAAGGAGGGTAGGAAAATGAGAGATGGAAAAGTGCTTTCCAAAGCTCTTTGTTGCTGTTGTGAATAGCATCACAATATCCCTTAATGAAGCAGATGTTCAGATAAATGATTTCAGGCTACAAATGCTAAAAAATAGAAGTTTCCATGGGACTTGAGTCCCAGCTCTGTTTCCTGTGTTAACCAGTTGTCATGCTCTTCTTAGCACACCATGAGCACAAAGGCATCTAGTGAATGGAAAATATTTTAGAAATAGTGCCATTACAGTTTCTTAAACACACCTTGCTGTGGCCTCCATCATCTTAGAAGGAAACGTTTTTTTCACACTTGTGATCTCAATTGCTATTTCCGCTTTCCTTCTCATGTGGGGCATCGTGGCCCTGATACACTGCCGTTGTAAAACTAAGAAATAAGTTTATGTAAAAACAGATGAGTCTTGATTTAATTGCTTTTTACTCTAATTATGTGTCAGCACTTGGTAACTGGGACTGTGTCAAATAATCTCCAAAGTCTCATGAGAAAATTGTTGTGTTAACATCCACATTTGGTTGTACTCTAATATAATTGCTTTTGGGACTCTTGCTCATTTTTGGATGTATAGATGATAAAACAGTAAGGTGAGGGAGAGAAGACGTTTTGGAGGAGAGTTCTGGTTTATACATTAAATATGAGATAAGAAAATCACATCTCACTTTAAAGAAACCTGGATCACCTATGAGTCTCACCATTCCCAACGTGGAAAACAAGAGATGGCTTTGGAGCCTACTTCTGAGCAGATGGCAGTTACTACGAAGGCTTGGTGAACCTAGAATTAGGTTCAGGGCAAAGACATTTAGACCACTGGGTCAAAATCAGCATTTGCATTGGGAACATCTGCTCTAGGTTTGTGTCCAGACTCTCATGACCCTCTGCAAGCCAAAGGCTTGGGCATAAAGTCCAAGCAGCCACCTGAGAGATGTGTCCATCAGGGGATGTCAACCAGAGGTATGGGCAAAGGAGCAAATCAACCCAGTGTACATCACATAGAAATATGTAATTATTTTTAAGCTGCCATGGTTGACTTTGAAGTGGCCTGTCTGGCTTGTTGGCAGGCAGGAATTTGGCAACTGGAAGCATAATGCTGGCTAACGGGGAAAGTTGCAGAAAGCTCTGCAAAAACAATAGCTGGCTCTGTGCAATCTGGAGACAAAGCAAAAACCATCATGTGCACTGAGGTATAAAATGAACCAAATAAAAAGAAAAATGGGACCATAAAAGGCAACAGCAGTGACTACAGCATAGCTGTGCTGCTTATGGCCTCCCATGGCTCATGTTAGACTGTGCAGATGCTGTAATTGTTTGCCTCATGCTTTTGACTGTAGAGTATTTTCCTCGTGATATGGAAGAGCCATGTGATGTGGTGGCAAAGACCCTCTGCCAGAAGCTTCTCAACTGCCATTTTTTCAGCACACAGCTAGATAGTGTGTGTCCTTGTTGTGAAAGTGATAGAAAGACATAAGTCCCCTGGCTGCCCTAAATTAACTCAAATTATAAAGTAATAAGGTCTTGAGTTACAGAAGCCCTGCAGTGAAGCCTCTGTGGAGACAGCTGGAAAGAGAGTAAGTCTACTACAATAACAAGAGAAGAGAGTTAAAATTAAACCTTCTGAATGCAGTAGTGTTTGTGCAGACTGCATGAATATACCTGTGCTTAACCTACCGTGCCCCAGGCTCTGCAGCTGAGCTTGAGTTTGTGTCCACAATGTGATTCCTGGGCAAGTCAGCTATGGGAATGGCATCTGTCCCACAGGACCTGGAGTGGTAAGTGATTAGCCAAACAAAGCTCAATTTAGCACTCTACAAGGCAGAAAGGGTTCTGAATGTACAAGGTGGTATAAAGGGTAGAAGTCATGCGGATTGTGCCAGATTTTGAAGAAATGGTGTTAGGTTTTCATACTTACTAGCACATATGGATGCTTGGTCCTCCTATGAGGAGACAAGGGGATGCTGAAACTCGTTATGGACAGGTTTCTTTCCTCAGCCACAAGGACACAGTTGTCTGGAGTCCACAAATGTAGGAAAGGGCCTTAAAACAACAGTTTGCCCTACAGCTCCTGTATCTTCAGATCTTTGCACCTAAAGACCATAGGCTACTCCCAGGCTATGCTAATATGCCTCAGGGAGGTGACTTTCCTATGTGAGGCTTTGTCAAGAACGACGACTCCGTATCACCTTTGCTTATTATTTTAGTTAATGGCTTGATATGACTCCAGAAAAAGAGAGTATATGAATAAAAGGACTTTGTAAGACCAAAGTATGATCACAGATGAATCAAAATAACTTTCCCCATTCAGACTTATCAGGAAGATCTACCTCTATGGGACTGTCTGTTGTCAATGGAGAGAAAAAGGTAGTGTGAAAGTGAGGGTCATCTGACCTATTTTTGATGTCTCTCTCAGCACAATGATTTCCCCCAACCTCTGTCTCCATTCACTGGATCTCCATTGACTTTAAAGGGCACCTGCAGTACAGTAACTAGCTCAGCTACAGACATCTCCAGTCAGTCAGCTAAATCCACAGGCTGAAACACAGAATCTGGGTCAGAGACGTCAAGTGCAAAACTAATAAAGAAGTAAACAGACACATTCATCAAACTCTTCTATTGGATGAAAAGCTGGTGCACTAGCAACAGTACACAGCTATGTCTTTCCTTTCATTAAAATGTCCTTAACTTGGATTGCTGTTCACTTAAAGGTCCTCCTTCCCATTTCACCTTTTCCCTTAGAATGAGCCTTGGAACTCACAGCATTTTCTCTGAACATCGTGTTCTCAACCTGTACTAAGAGTAGGTCATTTTTTTTACCAATATTGCTATTGTCTAGGTAAAGCTGTGTATTAACCAAAATTAGGTCAAAACACTAATTCAGTTTCCCTGTTACTTGGTGCGCAGAGGGCATTTGGGCTGCTGATGTTTTAAACCTAATTAAATAAATTTAAATTACTATGAGTTTCCCAGTTAAGAATATTTACTGTAATTCTTTCACTGTTGTTGATGGTCCTCCCGGTCACCTCCGTGTCCTTTGGCAGATGTGAGCTTTGCAGAATGAGCTGTTTGCAAGGGATATTTAAATGTACTCAGTGCTGACAGAAGTCTCCTAATTGATAACGTGCCCAAAGTATAGCACATGTACTGCTTACTCTTCTTCGGCTGGGTGCTGGGTCCTGAGCACTGTCTAGAAGTCTACAGACAGTGATTTATCTGTGCATCTCACTGCAGTTGTGGGGATGATGGAAGGAAGTTGCTGAAGTCTGAGCGAATGCAGTACTCCAGCACTAATAGCAGACTACTGTATTTCTGTCAGTGAAGTCTCTGACTGCAGTGCAAGTTAAGACCTTTTCCAGTCATTTATGAGCAGTGTAGAAGCTGGCAACATAAAGAAATCTGTCAGGGAATATCCTTAATAGCATGGAATGCAACACAAAGACAACAGCCTGTAATTTCAGGTCCTCCTAGCCCTGGCACGATGTGACATGACTTCTATACTTCATTTCCGTCAAAGTGCTACAATTTCCTGAAGGCCAGGAACAGTTCAAGAGGCCAGATGAACCATGCCAGTCACAGGGACAATTGACTGCATCTGGGACTAAGTCTATGAGGAGCAGAGCATCCCCCTTAACTCCCGTTCACCTCCTCTGAGAATTGCTGATGCTCCCCAGAGATGTGCTCCATGCCTTATGGAGGAGAGCATCTGAGAGAGAACCTGTCTCCAGTGAGAGATTTTGTAAATCCATTTACTGCTTGGTTTCTGGATTTTAGGTGTTGAGGCTCTGGAGTGCAAGACCAAATGCAGCAGAAATGGCTTCAGGAGTTCCTTGGTTTCCAACCTGAATGCATTGTCCTTGTTATCACTGTTATCACCTCAGTAGTTTTAATATAACCTGTAATACCTACAAATATGCAGGTTTTAAGCATATGCCCTTGCTGTTGTATGCCAGAAAGTTTTACTGGCTATCACTGCCCACTACAAATAATTTCTTCATCTCTTGAGTCTCTCCATGCTGCTCACAAGCAGCCTTGTGTAGCTCCCACAGAAGGTCTTACCATGGTACTGCCAGGATACAGGTAGACGGGGAGCTGGGCATTTTGATAAGTTATTGACAGGATATATTTGATAAGATAACATCCCAATGTTAAGATTTACTGCTCTTTGGGTAATTAAAGCCTTTTTGTTTCTTTATATTAGCCCGGTAGTAGCTCTGTTCAAGGTGTAAGAACAGAAATACTGCTTACTTAAAAAATATACATCTGTAGCTTTGGAACCAAGTTACAAAAGAGGACTAAGCTGTAAAATACATCACTGATACGCTTTTTGGCTACTTCATCTCATCTCTCTCTCTTGAGGTTATCTAGTCTCTAGTTTATTTATTTTCTTTGACTAAAAGGGCTGGTTTTGCTTCTGTGTTTCTCCCATGCATCCCAGAGAGGTGGTACAATTTAGTGCAAGTGTTAAGGTCTCCTTCAGCACTCTGCCCTCTACATCATCTCTATCTTTCTTACACGCTGGTAAAGAAAGTTAATGCCTTCTTTCTGGAATCACTGTAAGATTTTGTGAGTATAGCCCACTGTCTTGTTTACCTTCCCTCCTCATCCTCTTTCAGGTTTACTGTCATGCTTCTGTTGTAAAATTTATTTGGCATATTTCAAGGTAATTTAGCTTCTTGACTGCAAACTGGATATAATCTTCTTTGGTAAGACCTTAAACCTCACATTACAGAACATTTTACCTGCATTTTCTCTAGCTTCACACCAGTTTTGCTTTGCAGATCTTGCTGATTAATCATTATGCTTCAAATAACAAAAATGATATGGGGTGCTTCACTTCAGTAGCAGCCTCAAGCCCTTTGAAATCACTGGTTGTATGGGATCAGAGTGTCAGCCTGTGCAGAAGAAAAAAAGACAAATAACTTACCCAGTAGTCTAGTGGTTCAGTCAGACTTGTACCTAACTAATGTAGTGTCCAAACTGTAGTTTGCTGTACTGGACCACATTTTTCTCTTCAGTGGCACTTCCAAGAAACTTACTTCTGTTTGACCCATGTATTTACCAAACTATTGCCTTAGGTTCCTTCTGCCAGGCCATAAATCATAAAGTTGCTCTGACTGTTTGTGCAGCACAGATGGAGCTGTGACCCATGGCTGAGGTCATTAAGCCTCCTATAATGCCAGCAATAATAATAATAACAACAAGCTTGAAAGAAATCTGTGCCCTCCTAGAGGTGCATGGAAGGACATCTGCTGTAAGCAATTCTTCCATACAGGATGCAAAGAAATACAGTGAAAGCTGTGCTTGTGATTTGTCACTGATTTCTGTGCCATCTTTACCTTCTCTAAGCCAAATATTTTCATCTTCAGTTGCTCACATATTGTTAATCCCTTTATTGTGGTCATTGTTTTTGTGCATACAATTTCTCCTCATAAGTGACTTTTTATTGTTACAAGCATTGTTTCATTGCCATATTGTGCTGTACAGCTGCTATTTTTCCTAGAATTAAATTCTTTGTCTTCAATTTCCTGCTTAGTACTTAACACAAAACTCTGTTGTCCTTGTTCATAATTATTGCTTTTTTCCCGTCTCCAGCCCAGTTTTGCTCTTGTCTATGATTCAGCCTCCATAGATGTGTTTCCTTTAGCATCCTTTTCCCTCTATAATTTGTATCTTTTGCAATATTCAGTGTGTTCCTTTCCCATTTTCAAAGTAAAGTGGCAGCATTACGTTAATCAGATTCTCTGTTTTCCTACATGCTGTTCTGTTCCAGATTTCGCTTTTCTCTTTTTCCTCTCAATTCCACTATCATATTACCAATGAGTTTCTTTCTTCTTTATTATAATGCATTCTTTTCTGTGGTTTTATTCTGTTACTTTCTGCCTGTGCCTTTTTAAGCTGTGGAGTGTTTCTCTACTTCCAAGTTCTTGTTCTCTTTCCAGTACCATATTCTAGATTTACTTATATTTTTACCACTCTCTAAAACAATTTGTGATACTGTAATGCTATTACAACTCAGGGCTCACACCATTTTTAAGTTGATTTTGCCCCTTTGGCTTCATGTACCGCTCATCTGAGGTTTGGCAGGTACTGGTGGTCGTGTACTCTGAGCCCAAATCTTTTGGCAGGTGAAATGCCACCACTGCCAGGAGCAGGACTGGGCTTTTGATGCCCACCTGGATGCTTCAGAGAGGCTGCTGTCCAGCCCTGAGAACTAACGGGGACACTGTGGGATGGTGACTATAAGTAAGGGAGGGCTTTCCCTGTCTGCAGGCAGGACATGGGAGTGAGCTTAGCCCTTCCCGGAGGCAGTCGGGAAAGCTCTAGAAGTTTGCACGGTGAAGGACCTGGAGGTGTTTGCATGCTGGTGCTCTATCAGCCCAATGAATGCCATAGGGCTCCCCATGGGTACTGCACTTCACAGTGGGCAGGAAACACAAATCTGCACCACTCCCTTCCTGACAGAAAGGCTGTGTTAAACTCTCGCATTTCACAGATACATCAGATTACCTTCCTTCTGACGGAAACTTGATGACTGAGCATTGCCTGTCACCTACCTTCTTATTGCCCCCATCAACCTGGTTTTCCCTTTCTTTCTCACCTCCCTCCTGCCACCTGTCCCTTGTATCTCCCTCACTGAGTCACTGTGTGTCTGCCTAAGCACTCTGAATAGTGGGATCTAAATAATTATTTTGCTGTCAAATGTTCCATTTTCTTTTCCTTCTCCAGTCTATAATTCTTCCATGAACGGTGACTGCATAGTTAATCGCAATTCATTACATGGCTGTCAGAAATCCAAGCCCTTGCTCCTGTTGATATATTCAATCAGTGTCCTTGGCTTGCATGTAGTAATGTGTAGTGGGCTTTAGATTAAATTGTTATTGTTTTTTAACAGCTTATACATCTTCCAATGCAGTCGTTGTAGGACCTTGGGAGTGCTTGGATGGAGGTAAAGTGAGCAGCAGAAATAACTGCTCCTGAGTGTGATCAGAGGGGACGTAACATTAGGAGCAGCACAACCAGGGCTGATGGGAGGAGGCCACTGCCTGGCAGCTCTCTCCTACATTGTGTGGCCAGGCAGGGCTTGGGGATCTTGGTCTAGACTGCATCTGAAGCAGGTGGTCCTGCTGCAGGCTGCAAAAAGGGTGCTCCTTTGAAAAGTCATGGAAATATTTAGTAAGCTTTGAAGCTTGATTGGGTAAGGGTGTAAGTGAAGGAAGTTTTGTGGAGAAAGGTAAAATAGTTTTCTGTGTCATCACTGGTGAAACTTTTACCATCAACTTTTGTCATCATAGGGAAACTTTTAGGTAAACAAGTCTTTCTTTCAGCCCAAAGTAAAATTTTTCACCTTCAAATATAAATTAAGTTGATGATACATCTTTAACTACCTTGCTGCTACCATCTTAGTCATGAAGGATGTACACTGGTATCACATCCTTGGTGGCAATGCAGCCTGTTCTGCATGCCTACAGCCTGCACTGAGGACCTGTCAGAATAAGGTCAACATTTAGACTGGTCTAAATATATTGCCAAGATTTTTCATGGCCCTCGCCAACACAGTTCCTCCAGACTGTATAAAAAGCTGCAGGCAGTGAAGTGGCTCCAAACTGCAACAAGTTCATCACTCCATGCTTAAGACATTTAAACAACTATAGTTTGAAGCCAACTTAATCAGCATTTAACCTGAGAAACACAGATGTCATATTCATTGTCTGGGCTGAAATCTTTGATTCTCTCATTGGTTTCTATGATAAATTTAGTACACTTCAGTCTTCCGTCAAACTCTAATGTGAACACTACCCTAGCAGTATCAAAGTCCAGCGAAACATGGTCAGCATAAAAATGGTAATTAAAGCTCTGCTATATAAAAATTTTCAAGCCAGCACACCCACATACACAAAGCCAGCAGTCATCCAAAACATATTGGAAAAGATATAACAGGCTGTCAGGTTTTCAGCGCCACCACATCTGCTCATCATATCCCCCTTGACAGTCTAAAGAGACTGCTTGCCCAGCAAGTGTTTTCAACAAAGACAATAAAATATGATGCAACTTTAACATTTTCTCAGAAACTTGCTTCCCAAATCTTATGCTGCACCACAGATCATTAAACTCAACATTAAAAGGAAAATACCACAGAACAACATGTACCAAGTGGAATCAGATTATTCCTTGATTAACGTATGTGAACATTATCAATATATTCCCAATTTTAAAAATATACCTGAATCCTATGCCTGCTCCTCCCAGAATGTAATATACTTCACTCACTACATGATGTTCTCATAGAAATTTTATGGCTTAATGAAACCCCATGAATCAGAAAGAAACTTGCACAGGCAAAAGCAAAAGGGCAAAACTTCCCAGTTATTGGTAAACTTTTACAACACAGCCACTCAATTTCCACTCTTTCAGTCCTGATCCTCAAGACAGAGCTACAAAACACTTTCCAAAGGTGACAATCAAAAGGCATTACTCATGATAAGAAAAAGTCACAGCATCAACAGAGACAAACATTTATGTCATGTTATAATTCTTCCTTTTCACCACCACACTCCAACTCACTTCCAGCAAAACCACCCATGTGCCATGAGCTATAAATTCTCCCTTTATACTTTCTCTCACCCTGTGTATCTCTTTCCAGTAGAAGATACTGCCATGTCACCTTTCACTTTGTAATATCCTTTCTTCTATACTACAGGTATCAAACTTTTTTTTTCTTCTATTTTTCCTAACTGATTAAGAGAACCTCATTAAATTCCATCCTTTGTTCTCATAGTCACCTTTGAAGTTTGCTGTTCCTGTTTCTGACCAAACAAAGAGCATTTGAGCCTGAAACATCTGTTGTTTCAAAGCAAATCAGTTGCTGTAATAAAAGATGTTACCTTCCCCCTACAAACTTTGCCTAGCTTAATGAAAAACTTAGATCAGTGCTGGAAAAATAATATCCCAAATCTCTTTTGTTGCATAAATATTATTTCAGACTTGATTTTCATAGCTCAACTTGTAATTTTTAGTACTTTTTTCTGTGGGTTTGCTTTGGTTTTTTTTTCAAATGGGTGGAAGCTCTAGTGGGCTAATACTGCCTGCCTTATTAGGAGTTATATGAACTGGATTACTTAATCTTTAAAACATGTGTGCAGATTTATGTGTATAAAATCACCTCTGCATCAACCTGGACAGTTTGCTGTAGCAACACAACACTTCATTCCTGTTCCTTTGGTATCATGTTAGAGGTCATGTTTAACTGCCTCAGCACCTATATGGGAAATATCAGGCTTTTAAGACAGTATCTCTGTGTCAGGCTATAAGATCTGTGTTTGTGGATCGTCTACTGCAATGAAACTCTGATTCATTACTTGGTCCCCTAGGTGTTACCACTGAGGAAACTCCATGGAGGGTCTAATCTTGCCATTCATGTGGAGTGGTGTCTTGAACTTCAAATTGACGAGGTGCTAGATATGCTGCCCAGCACAGAGACTGCAGGCAAGGCTGGGCAAAAGGTCTTTCTGAAGCACGAATACATGAATCAGAGGAGTGCTGGGTTCTTCACAGCAGCTGATCACAGAAGGAATGCCCTCAAGTGATTTACATTGTCTGGTACATCATGGTGAGCAACAGCTTTGAAATTGGGAAGGTTTTGCCTTTTCTCCCATTGAGCATGGCACATGATGTGAGTGCAGGAAAATGTCTGCTGCTGTTCAGGAGAGTGAAATGGTTTGATAGTAAAGCAGCCAACAGGTACAAACATTTAAATTCAGGTACCTCATTTAAGCTACCTCTGAAATTTAAACTGGCGAAGTGACTCCTCCTGTTAACATTCCACAATGATTATCTTTCTCTTATTTTTTTTGAAAGATTTGTTTTCTTTCAGTCAGTAAAAGCCCATTAGACTAAAAATAACTTCTGTACTACTTGTGACTTTAATAACGACATATTATCTCCTAATTTCTGTGTATAGGAGTGCACTAAGGAAGCTCTCAGAGACTGAAATTCCAGGGAACTGTTTCTCCAGGTGAAAGAAGCAGCTTTTCTGGTGAACTATGGCAGCTTTTAATGTCACATATACCATGAGTGACATTTCAGTTCAGGAAAATGTGTACCCAGGTGTTGTGGTTTAGAGGTGGGCTGGCCACTAAATGATGGACGGATGCTCTCTGTTAACCCCTCTTCCACTCTCTGGGTTAGGTGCAAACTACCTGCATTGCAGACCTGACTAAAAATGCATTTAGTTGTGCTTTTTCAGTATTAAATTAATCCACCACAGATCTCATGTGTGTCACCTGCATGCTTCCAAACTGCAGAAAAGACCTGGTGGAAATGTAAGTTCTCAAGAATTTATTGTGCTTTGACTTTGGTAAATGTCTGATGTAATTTTGTCATGTATAGCACCAAAAAAAAAAAAAGTAAAAATTTCAAATACATCTTCGTCAATTGTTTATGGCAAAGAACTTGGTTCTGTATGAGATACAAAGTGGATACTATTGGAGTTCATTTATGAAATATGTATTTATTTTCAAAAATATATTAGGTGTAGTACTTCAGTGAAGACAAATGTTTGGTTCCATTTGGGTGGAGGCAATCAACTGCACAGAACCCACTGCATATGAAGTGCTGTGGTGGGCAGTGGTGCTGCAGAAAAGGGTTTGGGGATATAGGTAGATATGGCAGATGCATTGATGGGCCATGGAAGCAGGCGTCCTGTTGGGATGCTTAAAAATGGTGGCATAGGTTATCTTCCATTCCCTGCAGAAAAAGTACAGGTTCAGCTCAATCAGAGCACTCCAGTAATAATGTGGACCACCTGTGGAAGATTTGAGAAGTTAATTGGAGTTATTTAGTCAAAGATGAGGGACAGTAACAGCCTTTAGAGAAACAAAAAAAATAGTATCAGCAGCAAGAGATAAACTGCTGTTTCTTGTGGGTAGGAAGGAAAGAAACAGTGTTAGACTGCAGCAGTGGAGGCTCCTGTTAGGGATTAGGAAAAGCCTTTTAAGGTTACTGAAGCACAAGGAGGGCCCAGCATCTCCACCCTTGCAGGCTGTTGCGAAGAAGCTGTGCAGATGCCTTTCGGCAATGATATGTTGGTGATCTGGAGCAGAGCTGACCTCTGAAGGTGGTGTCTGATAGAAGTGGGAAGCCAGTGGTTCGTGAAGTGCCCATACATAATTTAGGAAGCTTGCAGCTGCTGCCTATAGGCTTCCAAAAAGAGCAATGCTCAAAAGTCCTTGTCAGCACTTTGCTGTCTTTGTCAGTGGGCTGTATGCGAAGGGAATTAATTTTTTTTCTGTCTGAATATCAGAGTCCTACGTTCACTTATCCTTGGCAAACTCTGTGTTCGTTGGTGGAGTGAAAGGCAATGGGCACATTTCAGGAAGCTAGACCACCTGCTTTGCCTCAAATACTGGCTTGGCAAAATGGAATTTTTCTTCAAACACGAGTCAAACTTTAAAAAAAAGTCCAAAAGTTGTTAAAATCTCAGCCTCTATAACAGTTTCAACCTATTCATTGCCTTGACAGTTTTTCAACAAGAAATTTTGTTTTACCCTGCTCATTCTGGCTTTCCATTTCCCCCCCTCCCCCAAGTTCTGTATTTTGAAATTAAATATTTGGAGAACAAAAAAGAATTGTATGAAGTAATTTTTCCTATTAATCCACAAAATTTTTTGAAGCTGACCGGACACAAGTCCATGCCTTACTTCCACTGCTTTCTTTGACTACTTTAAGGGGCAAATAAACATCTGAAAATCCCATTTAGAGCCTTCTTGGTAATTTGAAATTTGTGATTGTTTTAGAAATTTGATTCCTTAATGATTTTCCTGTGCAGTAACTAGTAAAGCAGGGTGCTGAGGCCAGGTCCTCGGTCAAAAAACCTGATGACTGAATCTCTCATCTTTTCCCTATAAAGAAATGATAGGATTTAAATTTGATTAGAGAAATGCTACTTTGCTTTACGATTGGCTCTGGCAGTCTCATAATATATTAAGCCACTGTTAACTTGGCCCCACTGATCTCATGAACTTGACCATACTTAAAGCAGAAAGAGCAGTGCTACAAGACAAGAAATACAATGGTTTTCTCTCTGGTGGAGGGCTATGAAAAAGGCTGTGAAAAAATACCTCTAACAAAACATATTTCTAGAACCACTAATGTTACCTGAAAAGCAGGATATCCTTGTAAAATTATAGATTCCTTCTTAGCCCAGTATGTGCAACCTTCACAAGCTCATCGAGTAGTTGTTAAATAATGTATTCATTTCCTAATTATCCTTGCAGATGAGAGCAGTTATATCACAGTCATCATGTTGTCCAGCTCTGATTTTCTTACATTGATATTTGCTTAGTAGGTTTGCCAGTTGGATGCCTTGTTTTGTTTGCAATGAGCATGAACTTGGAAGTTCTTAGGATCCTTTTGCAGGCCATCAGCTTCTCTGCATCCTTACTCGTTTCTGGAGAGAGCAGAGAGGACTGAGCACCTCACAGGACCAGATTTGCACACGAGTGGAATAATTTAACATGAAAAATACTGTTGTAGTCAGCAAAATATTTCCCTTGAGGATTAGTGAATGTAGAAAGAAAGCGAAGGAAGTTAATGTTTGCCAGAAGGGAAATGAGAAAGTTTCCCACTATGGGACTCAACTGAGCAATCAATCTTGAATATGCAGCCCAGCACACCCAGAATCAAACACCCTACTCCTTCTGCCCAGCAGGA
>NW_010164054.1:14478-42812 GCF_000695765.1 Mesitornis unicolor
GATACACTTTCCACAGCTTTCTCTCTGTACTCTATTTTTGTAGCTTAGAAGTGCTCCTGGGGGGCAGGCACTCTAAAAGTGTGATTTGAGTAATTGTTGCATTGCTCCTTGAGAAAAGCAGGTGAGGAGCCACACACGTTCCTTTCTCTGACAAGGATGGCTGATGAACAGTGACATATATTTTGAACTGAAGATGGATGTGGCACTGAGATGCTTTTGGTGGGAGTGTCACCCATAGCTCTGAGGCTGGTATCCCCTCCAGGAGTTTGTCTCAGGGGCACTGCTGGTTGTGGTGGTGGATTTTTGACCTACAGCCAAGGAAAGGCTGAACCAGCACTGCAGGCTGAGCGTGAGTTTTGAGACTGATTCTTCCTCATTCCGCTGGGCATCTATTGAAGGTCATTCAGGAAATATCTTAATCTTCCAGGACAACGCAGCAGAGATAGTGATTTTTTTTTAATCTGTAATCACTGCTTTCTTTAGGATCTATTGCACTTGTGAACAAGGGAACTGATCATCTCTGTCATGCTGGGATCACAGCCGATGTGACTTGCATTCATCTCCCTGATCACCTTGCTTTACTTGGGATGCCTGCAGAGTGAAAGTTTCCATTTGAACCAGTCATCTTTACAGTCAGCAAGGATAGGTAGGCACAGGCAGGATGTAACTCACCTAGTCTCAGTTAGACTTTTCTTTTAGATGACTCATTCTAAAAGCAGCTATTTTGCTAATGACTATAGTGGATGTCATGGTCTCTCCATGACTCCAGATGCCCACATTTGGTCAGAATCAGCCCTGTTTGCAGACTTTTGCTACATCTGGAAGGTCTCTGGGAACGGGACAATACTTCTTTCCATTATACAATGCCTGATACTGTAAGGAACCATATTTCTTACCAAGACCACCAGTTCTGACACAAACCTAGTCCAAAGATTTGATAATTAACAGGCTCCTGCTGTCAACTTGCAGTCAATAATAAACATGCGATTTCTATCCTCTTGTTTTCAGTTTGTTGCCTGAAAAGAGATTCCCAAGGCTACTTCCAAAGCAGTGGCAAACTGACCAGAGGTCAGGCTGCAGGTATTGTTGATCTCTGTTTGCTGGTGCTACCACTAAATCTTAAATAGCCATTATGCAAGAGACCATGACATTGTTTCAAATGGCCACTACTTAGTTTGAATGCTGCTGCTATTTTTAAACCTCCGTTTGTAATGAATGCTCTCAGCCTGACAAATCTTTATTTTGTGGACTTGGTTAAAGATTTTGAACAACATATTTCAGGAGGCGATTGCTTTGATGATATGCTTTGCACATAATAATTGAACAATTCCTATTTGAAAGCTGTGTTGTCAAGATATCATTTTACTTTTGGTGGAAGCAGGCAAAAGCTGATGGATTGTCTATAAGATGCATGAGCAGAGGAGACAAATCAAACAGCGGGGTCTGAATGAACAATTATTTTGTGTGCATACCAGAGGAAATTGATTATCAGACATTCCTGATCAATTCATTTTCCCTACATCTGCTTTTTCACAAGAATGAATATATTTCACTTTATTAAAATTTCATGGTCTAAGGGAGCTTTTAATACTGTGAACCAATAATGCCAATAAACTGTTAGCATGAACAGTCCAGCCTAGTAGTGATGTGCAAAGTAAAGCCTGTGGAAAAGACAGGGCAAACAGGAACAGCTAAATGAAAGGAAAGAAAGGTTTAGAGAGTGGTAAACGTATCCTTGGCCTCTTCCTCCTTGTGTTACCCCTTGAATAGAGTTTTTCTGACTATACCTCTGTCTGGAACTGCCTCCTTGCCCTCTTAAA
Source organism: Mesitornis unicolor (assembly GCF_000695765.1). Classification (NCBI taxonomy): domain Eukaryota; kingdom Metazoa; phylum Chordata; class Aves; order Mesitornithiformes; family Mesitornithidae; genus Mesitornis; species Mesitornis unicolor. The sequence goes on from NW_010164054.1 coordinate 16,299, forward strand.
CATTGTGCACACATAAGATGAAGAAGAAATAACCTATTTAGAATGTCATAATGATTTTTGAGACTGGTTTTGCAAAATTAATAACATCTACCCAATGCTGTTACCAAAATTTTGGGCTTTGACATTTTTAGCATGGTGCCTGGAGCCCTCAGAAAGGGGACAGGAGGCACACACCTTGCGCCATTCAGTGCAGTCAAGAATCATGAGTTCCTCCACTTACTCAGATGCTGTGACTTGCTCCATTTGGAGTGGTGGCATGACCCTGCATGGACCTGCACCATTGACTTACTCTCTTACTTGCTTCCTGGCCCTTCATGCTGTCTTGCCAGCTATAAGAAGGTCCATACAGTCTCTGCATTTGCCAGCATTACCAGAAGCAGCTGGAAACCCGGCTCTAGAGATGATCTTTCATTCTTGCTTGGGAGTTCTTGGGGGTGTGAAAGGATTTTCTGTGTAACCATTTAATGCTTGTGGCTGACTGAAGATGTAACTGAATGTTAGGCAGATGTAATTTCTACCCCTACTTCAATTCTTTTATTACAGAGTACCTTTTGGTTCTACTGTGTCACCATCCAGCATGGGAATGGGAGCCAGAAAGAGTTTGCAAGCTGGCAGAATATTTCACCATGCTGTATATGATAACTACAGAGTGTCTGCTTTGGCAAGAGCTGCTGTGTCAATGTCAAGTGGAGAGAGCCCATTCACAGGCAATGAAGGAACTGAAACCTGGATTTGCCCAGTCTAGCTTTACTATCTACTCAGAGCACCCTAGTTGGAAGCAAGCTTACTACCTAGTCTTGGAAAGAAGTCACACTGCTAAATAGTGGCTCGGATCTCTGTGAACTATTTTGGTTTGCAGACTGGACAGGAGGCCTGGCCAGGCACCTATGTCTCAGTGAGAGCTATGGAAGTCAAGCAGTTTGTCCTGTAGTGATAGCTGTGGTGCAGCAGGGAATCAGGGCTGCACATGTTCATGCACCCTGTGAACTTATGTTATGAATTCCTTGTGTGGTCAGGGACTCCCCAGCTGCACAGATGAGGCAGTAGTTGAAGTTCAAGCAATGGACTGACTTGTAACAAGGATACTGGCTGCACTCCTTGCCACCTTTCACATAAAGCATTTCACTATTCAGTGTGGGAGCTCTCCAGATAGGAGTTTTGAAGTGTTCTGAAAACTTCTCCACGCAGTGCCTGCTGTGCCTAAGCCAATTTTTATGTTTCAGAGCAATTTGTACATTTTGACAGTTGATTAATACCCTGAGTGGAGAATCTGGACTGTCTGAGGTAGTTCTCAAAGCAAAATTGATCAATTTGTTCATATATAAGAAAATAGTAGAAACTTCTCTTGCAAAGACAGAAAGGGTCACAAAGGACAGGTTTTTGTTATTCTGTACTGTTGTACATTTTTGCTAAGACAGGAGATGTTTGTCTGTTGTTTAAGATAACCAATAACTATGGACTGTACATTTGCTGTAGTGGTCATGTAGGAGCTGGATGTAAGAACTGTACTTTGAGGATTCTCATGTATTTCAGATAGAGATGCTTTTGCAAGACTGCTAGTGACTCAGGCTCCCATCACCATCCAGACAGCAACTAGACATTGTTCAAGAGTTTAGATTCCCCATGGGAACATTACCTTTTGTAAAAATTCTAATAAATCAGTTTTTATCAAACACTATTGGTGCAATAGTTAGGTGATGGAAGGTGAGACTCATTAATGTCTGAACCCACAAAACCAATTCCTACTATAGCAAATTACCTAGTCAAGGAACCAGATATGTCAGACTGTGTTTAGGAAAATTTATCATAGGTTTGTGAGATGCAGTGCTTTGCTGTTGCAAATTCTCCTCTATCAGCTCAAACTTCTCTTTGTAATATTTTGCCCTCCTCTAGGAAGGACTTTTTGCATCAATCTCAAAAGCAGAAGTGTTTTCTTAACCAGCTGTAGACCAGTTGGGCAAGAGGGAATAGCGGCAAGGACGAAAGTGATGCCCTTGAATCCTCCGTACAAATAATTTAGATTCAATCTGTTTACAGAGGTTAGGTACTAGTACATTATTCAAATCCCATTAGACTGTAGCATCAAGGGTGAGATGGTATTTAGATAGATCCCACAAGCACAAATCTCCATTTTCTTAATGCAGTTAACTAACACATTTCACCTTACAGCGCACTCTAAAGAAGCAGGAAGGAAATGTAATTTAATGCAAAATCTCAGTTTCTTGATTAATCTCACAAACAGCATTGCTTTTTGCAGGATTACAACTCTACTAATAGGTCAGGACTCATCTGAATTTCCAGGTTAAAATAGCAACATCAAAATAAAAGGAAATCCTTTTCACTATGCATTACGAAAGACAGAAGGGCAGTGAAATTATTTAATTTGAGGGCTTCTTGTTGACTGGAGAATTGAGTCACTGTGATCATTACTGTGGAATTAATCTATCAGAATGTAAACACATGAAGTGTAGACTTCTGTGTAGGAGTTGATAGTCACCCTGGCCTCCCTGTGTGGCCACTGGAAACTCAGCCAGGGAATTTTCTGGGAAGTTAAGATGCATTTCATCTCACTCTAAAGACGTCTACAATCATGACTTTAAAATGTGTGTTTGTATCAAAAAAACCCAGATCCCTATCTCAGATACATCTTATGAAACCTTTGCCTTGTCCCATGGCATACGACTATATGGAGAGGAAACGTCATGTTCATTTTCAGGATACTAGAAACAGCATAACTGTAAAAAATTGTAGGAAAATAAGAAAAAAATCTGAATATTTGTTAAGCAATGGGAGCTAGGGACCAGTCTGGCCTTCTGGAAGTGGTTGTGTGCAAGAACTAATGAGCTGTACCCATCGCTATGATAGACCTCGGTCAGCAAGTCCCCTTTGCTCAGTTGTGACTTCTGCTGGAGTAAGTAACTAGATTTATGGCTACATATGGTCCTTTCAGCCAGTGAATCAGAACTTCCCTGCCTCTCCACAATTGCTGCTGCTGCCAGGACAAGGGTATTTTGCACTGAACTTGAAATCTGTGAGTTTAAATCCATCTTGCTCCAACAGCTAGGCTTACATAAAAAGGCAGTTTAGTCAATGACCAGCCTGCTAATTTGCTGAAGAGAGTATTGAATCTTGCCAAAATGCAAAAAGAAAAAGAAGAGCTGGGCTTTTCCATCACCACTAATAAAGATGTGAAAGTGATGAGACAAAGTATGTGTATGGCAAATTAAGTATCTGGGACAAGACAAGATGGTTAGCTAAAAAGGGAGCCAAGCAACCAGGAGACAATGACACCGCAACTATAAAACATCTCCATCGTTGGCTGCCAAGTTCTCAATAAATGCTCCCTTTGCTTCAGTGTTTTGCTCTCCACCTTCTGTCTATTCATTTTCTTACCCTGGAATAAAGCTTCCAACTTCATTTCTGCTCTTCAGTTCTGAATTCCTGCTTTCTCAGAGTCATTCTGTGTTGTGTTGTGCTATCTGTAGATGCCAACAAACTATTGTTGAAATTTAGGAATGGCGACATCTTCCTCTTCCAAGTGTTTTCCCAGCAGTCAGCACAAAGGCACTTTGGTCCTTCATGGTGTTCCTAGGTCTTTCTGCAAGCAGGTCCTGTATCTTCTCACCATCAGCCTAATTTGTTATAAGATCTTGACTCTAACAGTAAGAACTTCCAAATGTTTGTAGATAACATTGAAAATGTAAAACCAAACTACTATTCATAAAGAAACCGACCTTAATCACAAGAACAGTGCTTATATCACTGCTGTTGGTCCAATGTTTGCTTTTCCTCCCTGAAGATCATCTTCAGGAAGAGGAAGGAGACCCCTTCAAGCTTCATTTCATGAAGTGTCACTTAATATTGGCAAGTAGATTCTGAGATCTGAGAAACTCTCCCAAAGCAGGCTGGTGCAGCAGTCCTGCAGTCAACGTGATTTCTGGAAAATCCTGTAATACACAACATGCACATGTGTAATCATGGACCAAAACCTTCCAGAATGACTACACATTGTCCAAACCTCATCTTCTGAGCATCCAACTAGCATAGCAAGGACTGTGACTGTGACAAGATACAATTTCTAAAAACCAAATATTCACAAATAGGTTGAAGACTGGTTGCTGCTGAATGCTTATTGTTATAATTGTTTTTAATTTTAGAGCTTGTCTTGGTGAAATACTTACGAGGCTCCCATCTTTCACTGATTCTCAAAGGGAATATGAGAGCTTACTTTCTTCATGCCACTGGAAAAAACTGGCACAGTATAAACCCATCAAGTGGAAAAAAGGAATTAAGCACCAGTGGTTTGCCAGGGCCTTGGTGACAGCCTTCTCCTCCCCTCCATTCACTGCAATGCTAACAGCTGATAGATGCACAAGAAAAGGCAGAAGAAAATAACCCTTTCAACAGGAAGCAAAAATGAATCTCTTCAGAATAAACGTAATTCTTCACCCATGAAGGGCAATTAAACTTATTTTACTAGTGAAAAGGGGAGCTTAATAAAGTTATGAGTGTTTTAAAACTCATAAAGGCAATTTTTACATTCCCCCTTCACGGATGAGCTCTTGCAAGTCACAAGTTTGTGAGCTCATTATCAGCTGCCATTCAGGGAGCGGCAGGCTGTTAAAGTGCTTTGTCAACTCTCCAGCTTCCAAGCTTTTCACCATTAATTCAAGAGACCTTTTGTTTTTTCATTTCATCCAAGGAATTCAAACCCAATAACAATTATGACTAAAATAAGACAAATAACATTTTCAAATGCCCATCTCCTTTCTTTATGCCAGTTCTGTAAAATGACAGCCAAATAATTGGTAGATTTTCTGTTTTCTGTTCCCCCCCCCAAGTAGCTGATGAAAAATAGACAGGTGAAAATACGTTAGTTACATGACTGGAAAAGCAAAGCTCAAGGCAACACAATGGAGCAAATCCTGAAATATAGGAGTGATAAATAAGCAAGTTAAAGACAGGCATTTAAAAGTCTGGAAGGTTTAACTCTGGTTCATTCATGAGCAGAATTGCTACCATTTGATCAGCTCCATATTGCTTTGAACGTTTGCATCATGTCTGGGGTTTTCTGCATTATTTGGACTTTTTTCCCCTAGTCTGGATAACTTGACTTGCCACAGATTGACTTATTTTAGTGGCTCTGACCTACAATTGATTTGGTTTTACAGGCTGAAAGTGTCATCTTTTTCAGTGCTTATACAATCACATGTACAACGCAGGAAAGGAGTGAGCTGGGAGGAAAGGTCTTGCTTCGTTTCTGGTTCCTTGGAGCTCACATACAAGAGAAACTAGGCTTATTTGTGACCTGCTGCACTGACGATTCCCACATTGGCGAATGCTTTGGGAAGTTAATGCAATTCCTTCGACAACAGTGAGTGAAAGCTATGTGCAAAAGCCCCCTTTTACCAGCAGCTATCTTGTATGTAGCCGTATAAAACAAATAGTGTGCTGCGATGAAGTGCTTCGGCCACACCTCTTCTTTCTGCAGTGAGCCACACAAAAGATACCATCTCAGGTGAAATTTCAGAGACCGAAAACAATAGCACAAAATAGACATACTTCAGGTGGTATTTCCAGAGGGGTCACCATACAGGCAGTTGCAAGGAGACTGCTGAAAACTCATCTTTCATTCAGGCACATCCATAAGTGGCCACCTCTTAAATGCCAGCAGCTTTGATCCTGTGCATAGAATGTTGAAAATGAAGAAGCTTTCAGATGTTACTTCTGAAGACAACAACACAGCAGGGAAATCACTCTGCCTATGAAGTGCTCTCCTGACTTTTTGTTCATTCCCATCCTCCTGTAGTACTTAATGAATCATTTTAAATGCACAGTAATGAAAGGGTAATTAGGCTTCTGGGGCAGTAGTGGTGCAGTTATCTACAGTTGTTTGATTCAGTAACATTTTTGCTGGACCATGCACCAACAGATCTCTTCTCTGATTATCTTTGTCAGCACTCCTCACTCCTGGGCATCATATAAGTACATATGTGTGCACATGCTTATTTTAGGAAGCAACTCCTCTTTGAAGTCTCGGGTGATGGGATTATGAGTATCACATTTGTTCTCCAGGACAATGATATATGTGCCTGTGGCTTGCTTATTATGCCAGAGGCTGTATCAACAAACCTACTGGAGATATTCCTTATGTTAATCTTGTTATCTTGTTTGGTTTTAAACACTAGCACAGGAAACAAATTCTGAAACAAGATGAATAAAAAACCCCATTCAAGTATATATTTTTGCAAACTTATCTTTGCTCCAAGAATAAAATTACATCTAAGCCTACCCACACCAATATCCTCTGCAAGTTCCATGGGCCAAAGAGGAATCAAATATAATTCAGGAATATAATTCAGCCCTCTACATGGTCATTGCAGAGTAATACATAAATCAGGATCACATATAGCACCAAAATCAGAAAGGTTATACTAGTGCCAACTGCACATTAGCAGAATAAACTTCTGAAAATAATACACATTTTTCCCACTTGCAATGGTCATGTTTTTAACAAATGTCCCCTTCAGACACAAATGCAATAAGCCCTTGGTATTCTGTGTGGTGCCCAAATATAATATCGTTATGTGATACACACCATTTTACTGCTTTCTAATATAACAACTCTCCAGTGTGAAATACTGTTAATGATCCCCATAAAATACAGATAATTTCAGTATAGTTGTAAATCAAAATTTATTGTGTACCTGGGTTGCCATGAGGGTATGATTAACTTTTATAAAATGGGCAGGATTTGGGGAGCCATTTGATTGGTCAATATTAGCTCTAAGCCACAGGTATAAATCTTTATGACTAAACAGGTCGAAATTCATTAGCCCTGTGCCCCTTCTTTATATCACGTAGCTGTAAAATGGCAAGGAAAAAAGTGCCAGTGAAAAAAAAATCTTTGCATTCATTCCCTGCTTTATTTTCTCCTAGCAGAATACAAATATACTGTGGGCTTCAGGTCCACATTTGCTTCATGGCGATCTTTAAAGGGCTGTTACAGCCCTGGCCTGGCTGTCTTCGGACAACCCTGTGAAGGTTGTGCAGCTTGGAGTGGTTTTTGAGAGCCAGCATCCTGCAAAAGGTGCTCACCCCTCTCAGCCAAGCCTTGGAGCCATCACTGCTCCTGTCCTGTGTCCAAGGCTGAGACTGAGCAGCACAAAGCCACCTGGTGCTGCTTGGAGAGCCAAAATGAGGAGGAAAACATGGCATGGATTGAACAGAAGTCTCTGATGTTATCAAGTCTCAGTCATTGCCTCCTCTATGGCCTGGGGAAACCCTCAGGGCAATCTTCTATTTAAATTAGAGGCACTCAATTTTGCACTGTTTGGTCATTTTGTGCTTTTAGCCTTCTTCCCCAGTGCACAGACATCAAAGTCCAAGGGAGACAGGGGAATCCAGATCTACAGTGCTTGTGTGCAGGTGGCACGCCCGAAGCCATCAACACCAGTGTGGTAGCGCTAGAAGGAAAAAAGGGTCTGCTTCTTGCTTACTTTTTGATTTTCTACCTCCCTGCCCAGGCAGGAAAAGGGGGAAAAGGGTCCTGCTAACAACTAACCTTTTCACCAGGGTGGTGAGGTGCCTGCCAGTCATTGCATTTTGCAGAGGCACTCTTGGAGGTGAGGAGTATTTTACTTCTATCCCTCCCTTTAGGTGGGCATTGCTAATATCTCTGGGCATGCCCTGATGGAGACATTTTCTTTTCTGCACAAAAAAGTAATAAAGAAACAAGAAACCTTGCTACCAAGAGTGGGCACCTTCAGGGGTTTAACCCTGCTGACAGTCTGCTCTGCAGTGATGAAATTATCCACCAGCTGTCAAACTAGTGACAGGACCACAAGTGGAGCAGCACCGCAGGAACATGTCCACAAGAAGCTGGTGGTGTACACCTACAGCGGTGTACAGACAACCACCACTGCTCCCAAGCAGCAGTCATCAAGTGTCTCAGCACCCCCATGGAGCTCATCTCCAAGTGACTGTGACAAGGACACGTGGAGAGGCTGTGGCACAGCAGGAGTTGGGTCAGCGCCTTTGTCACTCCTCTGTGCCGTCTGGCTGGCAGTAAAACTGTAATAATTGTCTGCCGACAGTTAGTGATGTGTTTATGTACCAGGGTTTCTAACACTTCATAGGAGATTTTTATCATCTCTTTAAATGTCTTCCTTCAGCCATTTTAAACTGTTGTTCCCGTAAGATCTGTAAATGAATATTGTAATTAAGTGAACAATGTTATTGAAAGAATGCAAACTGAACCTGTGCTTTATACCTGGGAATTAGGAGGCTTTATTATGGAAACTCCTCTGAAACTTCAATTACAATGAGTGCTACTTTTGACTGTGCATATTAAAAAAAATCTCTCTTGTAAATGCTAAAATATTGGCTTCAAAAATGAGTCCAAGGAAACAACAGAAAATAGGTAGTTAAATATTTCTTATTTTGTTTTCCTTAAAGCAGTCAGGACGTGACTAGTACAGAGTTAGGGTTAAGATGATAGTAAAACCCCTATTAGATGGGAAATAGCTTTCTTTGCTCAAAGGAAACCTAAAGAGATTTTTCCCACTCTAACCAACAGATTTAGAAGAAAGTTTAAGCAAAACTGGAAGGAGCACGCATGCAGAACTTATTAAGCAAAGAGAACTCATTTGTCAACTGAGTGGTCAGAGATTTATCCTATCTGTGAAGTAAATATCCTCTGAGCACATTTTAGCACCTGCCTGACCTGGTGGCCAAAATGCACAGTCAAGGAGGTCATAACATGCTCATTGCTTCCCAGAAACACACTGCTTCTTGTTTAGATAAGAAATGGGTCATCTGCGATTTTAACAGGAGGCATTGCTGGCCTCATTGCACAGATTATTTTACTTCAGAGGATACTGCCCTGCCTCAGAGTGTCACTTCCCAGGGAGGATGCACTGTTCTGTGTCAAGCACAGCACTTTGATGCATGGTGGATTCTTCAGAGTCATTTACTCTGGTTTATTTTGATCGCTGTTAAAAGAAAACAAACATAAATAGCCATGCTGAAATAAAAGCTGTTTCCCTTACTGACTACTATTTCAGGAACAGGAGACTCTCTTATTTCTGAGCAGTGCAGGATGGGACACATTTAACTTCTCAGATACAAGGAACAGCCCCCTTAACTGGGACTCATACAACGACACCAATACGATTTACTTAATCCCCAGGACCACTTCCGATTGGCATCTCTTCTCCATTAACACAGATGGCTGAGTGCAGGCTGGGCAGACCTTTAAATGTTCTTGTTTGACTTGTGCCCTCCACATCCAGGGTCGATTCGCAGTCTTTAGTGCCTTTGCACCGCCATCTGTTCTCCTGGCCGGCTGCCCAGGGACAACTTGCTCCTACCCTTGGACATATGGCATCAGCGTTGAGCAAGGGCAGGGAACTGGGAGATTCAGGGAAATTCTCCTCTGCATTCCCCTCCACACTGAGTCTCTTGCCTGGTGGGAAGCAGGGGAAAGCCAGGCTGAAAAAATACAGACAGGGAGCCCGAGGGCTCCCAGGGGACTCACAGTCAGGGAGAGGGGACCCGAGGTAGGTGACCCCCTTGGAGCAGTTTACTCTAGGTTCCCTTGATAATCTAGAAAGCTTTTTGAGTTAAGAGCCATCTGACTAGCTTCAGGCTGTGTTCAGATGAGCACTCCTGCCTCCGAAGGGAGCTGGGGAGTGCTGGTTCCCATTAGACACCTCCCCTGCAGCATCTACCCACAGGCAGGTAGAGCCTCTGCTTCCTACAGGCTTCCCCCAGTAACAGCTCCCACAGGATGCTGTGGGGAAAGACATTTTGAGGGGGGAGCACAGCTCCAGGGCACCCACCCTTTAAGGCTGGATTTGCATTTTGCACAGATGGGTGCATGTCATTTTAAGGTCTAGATACCACAGCATGAAAAACCCAACTGCAATTCTCCTGGGTGCCATTCGTGGAAAGCTGACGTTCCCCAAACCCATCCTTCGTTTAATAGCAATTGCCAGAAAAACATCCCCTTGAGAGTTTCATCTGTGTACAGGCTGGCAGAAAGCAGCAGATCCCTCTCACCACAGGATACATGGACAGGAATAATTAGATCCAGGCTTTTTTAGGGATGATTAGAGCAATAGCGGTCTTTGAAGGGAGGAGATATCGCCAGGGGATAGGAGGCAGCAGGTCAAAACCAACAGGGAATTAAGTCAGTTCTTCTTTCAGAAGATAGTCAATTTGCCGTGATTTGTCACATATGTATAATTCAAAAATTATTGTGTAGTTCTGTTCCTTTGATATTGCCTTCTAATGGTTTTTTGGAAGGATTTATTTACAAAGGCTTGTTGTGATATGTTATTAATTTTATTTTAACATTTTATTACAGGTAACAAAAGCTGAGAAAATACTCTGAAATATTGCTACCTCTTCTTACATTCATAAACTACCCTTGACTAGAGAGTGAAGTACTAGCTATTTTACAAAAAAGTGAAATTAAATTCTTGCTTTATGGTTCACTACAAATTTGGAAGATTCCTACACCCAAAGCACACTTTACAGCTGCAGAGTTGGAAAAAAGGTCTCTAAATGAAGTGACTATAGAGGAGATGTAGGAGTAAATTAATAGATTAAACAGGTCCAAATTGCTAGAGTCAGATGATATTAACTCAAGTGTTCAAATTGTACTCAAATATGAAATTGAGGAATCACTAAGTATTGTTTAACTGAGCCTTCCTAGCTGAGAAATGCAGGGCAATAAATACAATCTCAGTGGTAAATATATTACTACTCTTTAAAAGAGCTTTAGGAGTGGTGTAAGGATCCAGAGATTTGTGATTCCGTCTCTTGCACCAGACAAAAATTTATATGTTAAAATAAAGAAAATAATTAGAAAATACTTAAATGAAAAAGTGATATATCGTGAAGAATTAATGGGATTTTTGTAAAAAATAAATGATGTCTTACAGATCTCTTAGGATTATTTGCAATGAGCCAATGAGCATAAACAAGGATTTGTCAGTGCAGAGAAGCTAAAGTTTCAAAAATCTTAAATGTCTCACCAAAGACTGTTAAGGAAACTCATGGGGGTTTTCATGGGATAAGAAGGAAAGTCTTACTCAAGATTAATTACTGAAATAAATTAACTAGGAATTAATTAATCAATTAATTAGGCAATAGTTAAGAATAAGCGGGTTTTTCACACTAGAGAGTGAGAAAAAGTGGGGTCCTATGTTAAGGATCTCTGTTAAGGTCTGTGCTGTTTGCATGTTCACAGTGACCCAGGAGAAGGGGAAGATACTTAACCAAATCAATGCCTGACCAATTAGCTGTGGAAGAGTCTTGTAATATTCTGCACCTTCAAGATACAAAGTCATACTTCCTTTCTTTCAAACCCTTTGCTCAGCTCTCACAGCAGGTATGTTATGTGAGAAACCCCAGACATGCCTTATCCTTTCTGTCACTGGTATGAGGGAGCTCTGATGTCTGTGGTGTCTTTGCTGAAAAAGTACTCTATGGCATGTAGATGCCTCCTGAAGCCATAGGAGACATTTCTTAGGAAAATCACGTCCTGCAACGTGAGATCACTGGCCAGTGTGTGTATGTATGCACATGACGCGATGTATTTTCCTTGTATGTCCTGTGCCAGAGGCAGTGGAATCAGATCAGTGGATCAGAGGAAAAAAATTAGACTCATGGGTGAGGTGCCCACATATCCCAAAGCAGCCATGGGACCATGGGTTTGGTGCACATGCAGGAACCCAGTACAGACAATGCAAACACCCTTCAAAAAACCCCAGTTTGCTGAACTTCAATTTTATCTTGCAGCACTCACTTAGCTCTATATATAAATACAAACTGATGAACAGAGGCAGACAACACATCACTAGCAAAATAAGTCAAACTAGATGGAAAAGGTAAAGCAATGTCACTACTGTGAAAGTAAAGTCCAATAAACTAAGATAGCAGTGATATGAATATATTGGAAAGAATATTTATGAAAGTCGACACTGTAAATCCTTTTAAAAGCTATCCCAGTTCTTGGCAGAACGGAAAACCCCCTTTCTGTGGCTCACTGTTCTGATGCCACACATAAATCCTTCTAGGCAGAATTGATGCTGAATATTCCTTGGCTTTTTTTTTTTTTGCCTTTACTCTTAAACAAAACACAAGTGTCTCCTCATGCTCAAACTGTAAGCAGTCGGTGTTCAGATTATGAGCTGAAAATTGGACCACTTGACAACGTGCACCACATAAAGCCCAAACAGAGGAAACTTCATCCTACATGAAGTGAGGGAGCAAACATCTTCAGTACTGTCCTTCACCACCTCATATTCAATCAATTTTCCCTCAATGCTGAACCAGTTATTTTTACTCCGTTTCCCATCTCTCTCTGTTATGTAGGGTGAATGAGTCCCATCCAGTATTTATGGCAGCCCTTATTTCATATTGATTATTTTTAGCTCTCAGTATTCAGCAGAAGTGGAATTCTCTATTGAAGTTCAATGCAAAATCTAACTAGAACAGCACTCTTGTGATAATTATTTTATGAATTAATTACAGGTAAGTGGCTGTGAATAAGAGCAATTGTAATTTTCTCTATCATACAGTGAACTCCTGAAAACTGTCACGTACTTGGACTTGTATACTTTTCCCCTGGCTCTTGAGAACAAGCCCATCAAAGCTAACAGAACTCCTCACACCACAATTTGGCTCACAGGCTTTTTTGATTGAATGCAACATTTCTGTCTTAGGCTTCTGGGTTTTTCCCCTGAAGATCCTATTAGCAGTTTTTTCTTCTCTTCCATATTATTATTTGGTTGCTATGTGATGCAAGTTTCAAAGTTTCAAGGTTTCAAGGTTTCTAACACACCTTCTTTGGGCAAAAATCTCATCAAAATGAATCAGGAAGGAGTGTGGAAGCATCTTTCTAATATTGCTTGCTTGCTTCTTTTGGGGATCTCGCTGAGCCCTGATTCGTTACGTGGTATCTCATCTCTGCCAGTCTCTTCTGAAACTTTCTATGGAGAGTGTTAAGAATGAAGACAGACAATCATGAAATAATACAGACAATAAGTTCAGGGTTTATGCACATCTCTCTCCATGCACGGTCAATTGCAGCTTCATGTCTCAGAAACCTTTACAATTTATAGAGGTCAAGAGAAGAACTGGGTCTCTAGTGCATCCCAGCAGGGAGAGGTTACTTCTCCATATCTCTATAGCAACAATGATGGAGCCTGAGCAGGATCTCCCCTTCAGGAGCTTTTCCAACAGGAGCTGAACTGAAGGTGCCTCCGGCCCTGCCTGCTCTGCTTGGAAATCAAATTTCCAAGCCTGGAAATGATTTGCAACTATTGCTCATTGCCATGGATGCTCGCCATCCCTGGTCATCCCTCTTTGCTCCCCACATCCCTTGTCCTTCTGTAGCCAGAGTTCTTCTGGGTAGGACTCCAGATGCACAGGGGCATTTAAGCACTTCATTTCAGGGTGGAGCAGTGAGATTTAGGCCTCATAGCAGATCTGGGTTGAAGGAAACCTCCTTTCTTGCAGCTGGCTTGGCTGTGAACATCTGTAGGAAAGACATCTAAGCTTGTTCAATATAAACTGGACAGAAACTGCAAAGGCAGGTTAGGGTTTAATGAGGCACTTGCAGGTATTCAGAAACTATCAATGCCTTGCAAAACTAGTATGGAGTGTGTGTAGGGGTACTAAAAAATTTCTGCTGATCAGGTATGTACCATCATAACACTTGGGAGATGGCCAAAATCATAGCTCAGCCCTGATCTGAGGGCTTAAGAGTCCTTTTGCTCTCCCCATCTCTTATGGGGATGTCTGCACACATTTTGCGTAGCCCCCTAAGATCAGCTCCGGAAGGAAACTAGGTTTTGAAATCAGACAAGATGGTTTGTGTGGGAAGAAGAAAAGATCAAAGACTAATTAACTTAGATCTTAGGAAGTGAACTGCAGCTCAAGCAAGAAAGAAACTAAGGAAATAGGAGATCTCAGGCTGCAGAATTCAGATCTGGAGCGGTGAAGCACTCTGCATAGTCTGCAGTGAGACCAAGAAGTCTTGCAGCATTTCAATAGCAAAGGTGAGACAAGGTGAAAGTAGAAGCACTCTTCTGCAAAACAAGTTACAAAATAGTCAAGGAAAGCTAGAGAAATGTATAACCTTTGCTAAGTGCTATCTCAAAGATGCAATATTTTTCAAATGTCAAAATCAATATAAATTATGAGAAATATAAGTCATTGCCCCTCAAAATAACTTTGAGAACATTTTGGTTACAGAAGGCATGGCATGTTAATTGCTCTTCAGCCTTTGCTCTCACCAGTGGAAGTCAGGAGATCTGTAATTTCTGAACAACTCCAAAAATTAGCCTTTTGATGTTTCCATCTTCTGGCCATTGTAAAACATTTTGATAGAATTTCAGAGCATCCACAGAACAAGTAGCTAGTGTCCTCTTTACAGAGGAAAACCATTTTTTTTAGGCTTTGATTCTCCCCAGATTCCCTGAGCAGCACTAAATAAGAGAACCTCGATTTGTAAAATGCATGGGAAAGAATGAAAGCTGAGGAAAGGCTGAAACTTTGCCCTGTTGAAGTGGATTTAAAACTTCCATTGACTTCCATGGGGGCAGAACAACACATCTCATTTGGAGAGGATGAGTTTAATTTTAAAATAGGATTAACAGCTGCTTGGACGAGGCTCAGAGAGCTCTAACTGTTTTCAACTTTCTGACAGTCTTTTGGAGGCCTCATCTTTGATGCTGAAATGGCTAAGAGAGGGTCAAAAATCCAGCTGAGCTTTGGATCCTGGAGAGATAAACCTTAATGTCTAAGTGCAAAACTGGGATTTGGATTTGCCAAGACAAGGCTCTGAGGGCAGAGACTTTCCCATCCATTTTACAAGAGCTGTTTCAATGGATGTCCCTGCCTGGAACATAACTATCCAGGGCAAAGCATGCTGGAAGTACCAAACTGACATTTTACATAAGCCCCCACAATCTCATGATCTTGTCAAGTCACAGGATTTGGGAAATCTAATGCCACAAGTAGGCTAAACAGCCAGCAGTACCCAAACACCTCAACCTTGCTTCACAGACCTCTGACATTTAAACAAGTTAGGCATTTAGGTGGTCTGAAAATAAGGTAATAAGGCTAAAATTCGTCTGTAGTGTAGATGTCCGTATCTAAGCAAGCTGATGGAGGCCACAGAGGGTAGGGAACAGCTGAGCAGCCTGAAGTAAAGATTGTGAATAGAGGTGATAAATCATGCCCTAAAAGTACCTATGGTCTCTCCAACGATCGTGAAGAGTGATTAGCTTGGTTCATAAGCTAGGTGAAATGAATCACAGCTCTAGTAAGCTAGAAAGAGTTACAATGCATTAAAAAAAAAGTCTCTCTGACTTTGCTATCTTGGTCCTCAATAAAGTTACAGATTCCCAAACTGTCTCCTGTAATTACTGTAGACTCAGAACAACTACTGGGCTCAGCAAGGAGATAGTTCTGCCTTCAACCTCTAAAGATCTGAATTGCTCTACAAGTACTGATAGATGGTGGTGTCTTGAAAAAGCTGAGATAGAAGCTGAGGGCCAAAACACTTGTCTGTGCCATCAGGAAATCTTGCAATAGTGAGGGAGTAAGATATAGTTGCACTTGCTTTCCTTTTTTTCCTGTCTCATGGCTGTCCACAAAACCATTCTTTTTACTGTCCAAAATAAGTGGCTGGACACAGCCTTCAGGAATGTATTTCAGACTGCTTGCATGATAAATCACCTTTTGTTGCGAAGAGTGGAGAACTGACAGCCCAGTGTCTATGCTTCTTAGCCATGTCTTTAGAAAGAAAATTGCCTCCATCTGTTTTGAATTACTTGTTTAAATACTGGAAATAAGAAAGACCTACTCACATGGAAGAAAATTTCTTTTTCATCCCTAGATGCATCTGTAATCTTGTCTTCTACTATGGTTGAAGCAAAGTTCAAAAGTGATGTGTGGCCAAAGACAGGTTTATGATTATTTCTTTAGAATTACCTATTTATTTATGAGCTAGGTTAGCCTGTTTAAGTAATGTATTTGGCAGTCCCGGTTCTTGGCGGGAATATAAGATACTACAAGTGTTTGAGAAGCTGATTCTTACTAATTCATGACCCTTTCAGAAGTCAGTTTTACTGCTGTCCTTTCAGGTGTTCCTCTTTAAGAGCAGGTGCTGACTGCAGCGGCTCTCCTTGGGAAGTTACCAAAACCACTGCAAGAGAATACATTCTGGGAATCAGACTGGCAGAAGGTGCAGCTTATGTTCAGGCTAGCTCAGCTGCTTAGAGTTAGACAAAGTGACATCTGTCTCTTCCATCTCCTTATACGCCCGGGTTTGACTGGCTCCTATACCTCAGCTTAGATCATCCCTTTCCTCAGAGCAGAAATGTGGGGTTCTGGTTGGTGTCCCAACATGATCTTGGGGAAGCCATCTAACCATTTATGTCTATAAAATTCTCTGTAAAACTGAATTCTTCAGGGACTAATCAGTCTGAGTTGTGGTATCAGAGGAGGCAGGCTATGTCTGAAGTGTGGGTCTTTTGTTTTCCCTTTCCAAGAGTTTACACCCTTCTGTCAAGTAAGTTACTTTACACACCAGAGCTTCTTTACACAGTCGTAAACTGCAATGTTTTTCCAAGTTGCCAGTTTCCATTCTGTTATTTCACCTTTCCCTCCACACAGGTGAGCTCTGAGGGCTGAAGAATCAATTCTCATCTTCAAAGATGTTAAAGCAGCTAATAAGACTGATAGGGTTACCTTCACCTCCAGATAAAGCTAGCCAACTTTTACTCAGTACTCTGTATGTCAAAAAGTTTTACCCCTCCTTTAGAAAAAGAAAGTCTAAAATTATTTATTGATCCATATCCTATAAACATTCATAGGCACAAAGGAAGGAAATATGGAATATGACTAGTGACAGAACTAATTTTTTCATTTTTTTCAGATATTTTATGAAAAGAGCACCAGAATTTATAAATATTGATGGATTTAAGCCTTCTACGTGTCTCAGTTACAGTGTTTACAGCAATGAGAGATCTTTGCTGTCAATCTACATTTCTTAACTTCTGACTGCTTTGCAGTCTCTGTAATGATATTCTAATGAAAGTTTTGTTTAACTTGAAGGTTCTTCCATCTTTTAAAAATCTAAACAGAATCTCCCCACCACACACCATAAATATCACCATATGGTGCCATATAGATTAGTCTATCTGACAAAACTAGGAGAGTGAAAGTGTGGTCTTTGATCATGGTCATTTGGATCAATAAAGGAGGGCAGTAGAAGGTCACTGTTTCCAGTGCAGATTGGCACTGAAAAACAGAACATGAAGCTGGCCAGGACATTTCACACTTTTCTATTGGTGACAGGAGAGTCTGATGAAGGTCTGAATCTCTTTTCCATCTGTAGTGGTCAGAGCTTTTTCTGCCCACCTTGTAGCACCTGTGCACCAGGTATCGATCCCTTCCCTTCCCTCATGCTTGGATCCAGTTTTGCTTTCCCTTCCTTGGCTCTTCTTCTACCTCCTAGTGCTCATCTCTTTCTCCAAGTACTTTTTCTATTTTTAAGCCCAGATTTCTACCACATTTAATTACTTATTTCACCAGACACTAGCCCAGCAATTCCCCTCCCCACATTCATACTACAGGTGTAGCAGGAGCAAAGAAGAGAAAGTCATGGGAAGAGTAGGAGAGATAGAAATACTTTTGTATATGTGCCTGACCTCCCCCTTATACTGGGCAGCTGAAATGAGTTGCAAGAACATCTGGGTATGCTTTGAAG
The DNA here is from genome assembly GCF_000695765.1 of Mesitornis unicolor. Classification (NCBI taxonomy): domain Eukaryota; kingdom Metazoa; phylum Chordata; class Aves; order Mesitornithiformes; family Mesitornithidae; genus Mesitornis; species Mesitornis unicolor. The sequence goes on from NW_010164054.1 coordinate 34,090, forward strand.
CCGAGAAGAGTAAATTCAGTCACTGTCTCCATGCAAGCATAGGTCAGGAGGAGTAAGAGTTGAAAGACTTGAGAACCCTCAGTGAAAACCAGAGATGGGAAGATGTTTGCTGTCAAGCTTTCAGAAGTCTCTGCTGATCTGGAAAAAAGGGACATTCAAAATCTTCAGCTCAACAGATTTTCTAGGGATTGACGCAGTTATCCTTGGCGTACAGGTAACTCCTCTGCCATAGTTTGAAATGGGGGAAGAGGTAATAAAGCTGCTAAGAGAAGTCTCAAGTGTTGCCTGGCATGAGCAGTGCAGCAAGTTTTTCTCTACCCTCCCATCAAAACAGCCTGTGGTGAAAGTTTCTGTTTAAGTTCAGCCTGAGGCAGGCACATGGTGATGAGTTTTATTCAGATAAAAGAAATTTAGCTAAATTACAGACAACTGAAAGTACACTGTTAAATGGGGATGATGTGTGCAGGAGTGTGCCTTTTGTGTGTGTGTGCTTGTTTACAAGGCAAAAAGCATAGAGGTTGTTTCCGATCAGGTGGGAAGTTGTAGTACCTTGACAGAGCCCTTGAATCAAAAGGTCATAGAAAAGTCAAAGCACACAAAATCCACCTTGCTCTACGGGTCTCAAAGTCGGCTGAATAAGAATTGTTGCAATGATTAATTCAGACAGGCATCCTGCTCCAGCCATGACACACAAGCCCATGCTGATGGGAACCAGAAAATGGAGAATGTGAAGCAGTGGAAACAGTCTCATCTTACAAACATAGAAAAGCAGTTCCACTGAGCAGCCATGCTAATAAAAAAAAGACATGGCAATAGGAGCCATCACCAGGAATTTCATGCTCTGCTTAGGCTGGACCTTTGATCCTGCACAAAATCTCCAAACCTTCATGCTCCTTGATGATGGTGCCCTATCTCCTGTGAATGGAGCTGGTTTAAAGAAGAGATCTGTTTCTAAAGGACACAAAATGTGATACAAGCTCTACTTTGGAAAACCCTTGTGATTTCATAAAAAGAAGGTTATGCTTCACTAGCTTGTTAGAACATGTTGAGTTTTACTGTCAGTGTAAAGGTTTCTGTAATGAAACTGATCTCTACACTGGGTAGGATATTCATAAAGATTTTAATGCAATTCCTTGGTTTCCAATTAAAATAACATCTAAGAGGCAGAGTTATAGAGCTGTGAGATATTAGTGCAGTACTTAAAATTAGGCTAATTCTAGAAACCATCCCTTTAAAAAAATTTAATGACCATGAGAGACTCCTCAGAAGCCAGCTGTGGAATGTGAGCTTTGTTATTGTTTATATTAACACTGGGTATAATGACATTGAAATCAAGGTTTTCTGGTTTGTAAGTTATGCTAAAGACCAACAAATGGTAATGGCCTTTGAAATTACACTCTGAAGTAATATCAAATAGTGAATGTGATTAAATATAGATAAACAGAGAACAATCAGTCATGGAAGAAGAAACCAAAAAAAGCTATTGTGAAAATGGAAATTTACTGCTGCAAACTGCCAAAAAAAAGAGCTTAGTAAAAGACAGAGAAAATGGATCAGAAGAAGTCCTGAGTTCAGGCAGCAGCTTCATTAATGAATGCAAACAGGACTTTGTCTGTACTGCTGGGGAATGTAATCAATTCTAAATCAAAAGGAGAGGTAGTACAGTGTTTCTGTACAACGTATTAGTTAAAGGCCATCCATAGTGACTGTCATTATGCTTTTGAAAGAATCTAATTTCTCTTAATGGGGAAAAGTAGAGATTAAGCCTACTATTATACATCTCAAAGATTCAAATGATTAAGAAACTTAATAAAAATTAGACTTGTTCTTTAGTGCCTGATTCAATCAGTAGCATTGCTCCTAAGAAAAAATACACGTAAGTGGGTGTAAGAGAGAAGACATATAGTCCCCTCTGACAACTCTTATCCAATTGCCTTCCATCCCATGCCCTCCCCCTGCCATATGAGGGCAGCACTGCTCACTGGGGCACCCTCTATGAGGTGTCCTCGGTGCAGTCATGGAAATGCCAGAAATGTCCTGAGGAACAAATGTCATTTGCAAAGAGAGCTCTGCTCTGGAGACCTTTCAATGCCAATCAGGGAAGCACAACCAGGGAAAGCAAGACCTTTATAGTGGCTTAGATGGTTGGTAGAACCATTAAGAGTAGAACCAGCATCCCCACACCTCACAGTTTTGTGGGTTTAGAAATATACCACTGTATTTCTGAGGTGTAGAACATATGTGCAGCAAAGATTAATTCTGTTGAAAGCTTTCCCATGGGCTTTTTCAGCAACTGTGCTTCTTTTCATTTCTGACCCTCAATTTCCAGATCTGTCATGTGCCTCTTTCCTTTATTGGTGCTGCTGTAAAGCTGAGCTCTCCAATGCATTTAATACATCCATTCTGTACAGCACAAGTTGTTCAGCACGAATGTATTGCTCTTTGCTCATCTCTCTTGTGTTCCCATGACACTATTGTTGACAGGTTTTGAACATGTCACAGGTAGAGAGGAGGAAAACGAGAAATGAATCAAACTAAAATCCCAGGCAATGAGCTTTCCTGCTTCTGAAACCTCTTTGTGCTTTATGTTTGAAGAGAAAGTTCATTTATTATCCTATTTTTAAGTGAGTTGCCTATTCTACCTTCAGGATCCTAATTTCTTTTCAGATTGTGTATATCATTAATACTGTATATCTTCATTTTCTAGCCTAGGTAGTAATTGAGCATTCAGTCATCGTTATAGTCACCATTCTGCCAACATTTATTAAAATGAAGCAATTAACTATTGTCTTAAATGGAGTTTAGAGGTAAGGCTCATTAGTTTTAGACTCATTACAATTAAGTGGGATGATAAATGTAAAATTATTTTATCGCAGCTTTGTACAGAAACCTTGCTTGATTATGCAGTGTCAATGTTCACTTTGTGTTGAGCTTTTGTGGTTCATCTGGTCCCATTTTATGAAAACACAAGTTGTTACATGGACACTCTTATAACTGGAAAATCTCATTCACAGTCCCGATGTTTAACATTGGAGTTGTCCTGACTCACGTCCAGTACAAGCTAACACTGCCTGGTGAGGACTGGATCTGCTGCCTTCTGAATGCAACCAGACCTTCCAGTCCCAGCACCCATTTCCTTCTTTATCTTGCCCTATTGTCATCTTATTTCCTCGCTCACTACTTATGAGTACAGCAGTTTTAAAAAGCCCATTCATTAGCACACGGAAGCTGCTACTCTTCCATCCTTTTGGTGCATCTGTCCATGTTACCGATGAGTCTCTTCATGGTACCGAAAGTGCTGCTCTCCCCAGGTTAGCTGCTTACAATGTATGATGTCCTACTAGGAGACTTGATTTCAGATGCTGATTTCCCACCCTGCACTCAGCTTAGCTATGGACATTTCAAATGAAGTCTTTCTAATTAAGATCCTTAACGCAGATGAACTTGATGATGTACGTATGTGTTCAAGAACAAGGTCAGAGAGATGAGGACTACTGATGAGGTCCAGAATGAGTACTCAGGGGCAAAATGTTAAGGAACATGATCAAATATACCCATCCAGACTTGCAGATACTGGTGTCAGCTTCCTCAGAGGCCCCATACCACATCAGCTCAGACCTGAAGACACCGCAGCTGCTTCATTCCTTGACAGTTTCTCTAACACATAAATTTCAGGGAAGTATTTAACCATATTCCCCAGTTTGGCTTGTTCTTTCTCTAGTGACACAAGAGGAAGAATAATACTAATAAGAATAAGAATAATAATAATACTAATAATACTAATAAGAATAATACTAATAAGAATACTAAGAAGAATAATACTAATAATACTTATTATTACTAATAAGTAAGACGGGAGAGTCTGAAGTAAAAATAAACAACAATCATAGTCACAAAATGCCCACTTAGGGCATAACTCTAAACAGTACAGCTTTTCTGTGCCTCTGGCTAGCAGCTGAACAGAGCACTTTGAAGGTGTCAGCAGTTCTCAAAGGTGGGCTATTCTTGTCCATATATCCAAGTATACTCACCCTTGCAGGACATATCTTCTGTTACAGCTTTCTTGTCCCTTGACACGTAAATTGCATCACTACTTTGTTTACATTCATTTTAGAAGATGGAGGAAATCCATCAGATCTGGATCTGCTTGGCTCCACACATCACTAGCTGCCTTCCCTATATCTGCAACAAGATAAAAGGGGTACAGTTGATAAATGGCTCTTTGAAACCTGCCAGGTTTACCTCTCAGTTCATGACAGCTTTGAGAATCCCTGGGCTGGCTGCAAAAACACTGCTATTGTAGTTCTTGCTCTGATCTGTTCATGGTTGTGAAGCCGCACTGCTAAAGTCAAGGGGGGTCTGGCTTCTATCTGCAGGGAAGTCATGATCACATACTTAAGAAATGCCGATGAAAATTGCACTAAGTCACAAATGATCTTGCTTATCACAGAAACACCACTGGCAGACAAGGAGGACTCTGTTCAGTCACAAATCCATCACTGAGTCCCTAAGATGGACAGGGGAGCTGTATCAGGTCCCCAGCAAATGTCCAGTCTGGGCATATGTGCTCTGAGCTGTCAGCTTCTGGAGAGATAGAACTCTGTAAGTTTCCAGAAACATATCTCTTTCTGGGGTATCTTCTGGATTCACAGTGGCTTGTTAGCATAGCTGTGCAAAGACCTGTTTTTTTCAGTTCATTAGCCAAAATGAAAAATGGAGCAGGGAGCAGTGGGAAAGGGGAAAACATTTATCACATCTGAAAGTCAAAACCTTTGCAAATGGGAAAGTAACAAATAATTCATGTCATATTGGATAGAATACTTGTACTTGGTCCAAAACAAAATGCTTATGTGAGGAGTCTTTTTAATGTTCCAGTGTTTAATAAAAGCAGACAAATTAAATGACTTTGAACAAAGGCCTCTTCTTTTTAGAAATGTCAAAGCAAGGGGTGAAAAGTAAAGCCAGAAGTATGCAAAGTGTCAGGAAAGTCACAGAATAATTTAGCTTGGAAGAGAGCTCTGCAGGTCTCTGGTCCAGTCCTCATCTCAGGGCAGAGCCAGATCAGTTCTGCTTGCTTGAGGCCATGTTAAGTTGAGTTTTGTATGTCTCCAAAGATGGAGACTTCACTGTGTGTCTGGGCAACCATTAAGCAAGATGGTCATGGAGTACTACTAGATGTGCCTCTACAGAAGGGGAAACCAGGAGTGCAGACACATGGTGCTCAGCAGCAGGGTGACAGCCAATATGTCGAGCATTCATCATATTTAACATTGTCTGGGCTGCTCTATAAATGAGGAATGGCTTTTTCAGAGACTCTGAGAAAATCAGATTTCTAACCCAGCTACCACTCACATATTGGATTAGTGTGTAAGGCTGAACTTGTATCGTGCACAGGTCACATCACTGCAACATATAGGCACCACATTGGCTAATGGTGATGGCTCTCAGCACACAAGTTTCATGAGGAGAGATGGAAATCTGCAGAAGGATTCACTATTCCTACACTAGATCTGGAGATAGAGCTTATAAAATGTCAAATGTGACCCAAAGTGAGGCCTGGACAGAAACTCACTTGACAGTCAAGCATTTGGAGATGGTACAAAACTTACACTACAACTTAGGTTTGTAAAACCTTTCCTTGAGGTCCTACCATCTTAACCATTTTTCAGTGATATTTTTTAATATACATTCAAAGGCTTCACTTTGGTCAGTGGTTTGACCAATTAATTGTAATATGTAGTACAATTTAAAATAATGAAATAAAATCAAACAATTGCTGATTAAACAAAATGACTTGATCTTTTCAGGAAAAAATATTTCAGTAAGCACAAGTACAATATATCAAATTATTCTGTGTTAAGGGGAAACACCCTCCCCCCACAAACCACACACAAATAGCACACAGATTGTGTTTTCGTCATGGTACCAGATTAAATTTCAAATCTGAAAATGCTTCTTGGGTCAGAAATTTTGTTTTTCAGCTTGTTCTCATTTCCTGGGAATGATGGTGAGATAGCAAAGGAGACTCCAGAGAAGCTCCAGATACTCTGAAAACCTGTAAATAATATTTCAGGAGAGGTGCTTTGCGGTTTTATTTGGGCAGTACCACTTCAATATAATCAAGAAGACAATTTGTGCTTTTCTGGGGAACTTTCCCAGAATCAGTCATTGCCGTTCTTCAGTACCAAATCCTCAGGAGCCAGTACATTCATATTTTCAGCAAATAAATAAGAATGACACTGAATTATTGGCTTCAGTAGTAAACTTACAGGCAGCAACCCTCATTCCTCTTGTTTGGAAAGGGAATTTATATGAATGAAATTCAAAGCACCTAACTTACAGTGCTACCCTGCAAATGGCCTATAACTCCTGTAAATCACTCTCAATTGTCAGCTTACCGGAGAGTTTCTGCTTACGATATATTCACTCTGATTTAAAAAATCTGCAAGCTGCATGCGAAGGAAGCCCAGGTCACCTGCCTTCACCCACACATCCTGTGTTTATCCAGAGAATGATGGCAGTGGTTGCACTGATTTACCAGATTAGACGTGACCCCGCTTCCTATCTCGCTCAGAAAAGAGTGCCTGTGATTAGTAGCTATCTGTGAAATATTGGAAGTGAATTGAGACTTAGCGGTCTCATCTGACTCCCTAGTGGTCTGTAATCCCTCCGTATGGGGGCTGAGATGAGTTGATGTGACGTAATTTGTAATTAGGCGGCTTGAATAGCAGAGAGCCTTCAGCTAGCTGGGTAATCCTGTGTTCTCCAGGGAGGGTGTTTTACACAGTGTAAGGAAAAAAACATAGTGAAGCAACCACACGGCTTCTAACAAAGCCAAGAAAGAGCCACTCATGCTGCCCATGGCTCCTCACTTTGCTTTCACCTAGTCAGCTACAAACAGCCTTTTTCCTAGGAGGTTCCCTATGCTTGATAACATGACTTGTTTCCAGAAACAGTGGTTGCTTCCCATATCGGTGATGTGAATATCCCAGTTGTGGCTTTAAAGAAAAGGAAAACAACACTACATTCATTCAGATCCTCATTTCATGCCTATTTAGATCACTGCTGACTTTAGTAACCCCGAAATAATTCTGTTCCTGTTTGTAGAGGATTTGATGGTCGGTTGTCACTCTATTTTAAATATTAATATCACAATTTATTTCGATAAATGGAAGACCCAGGTGTTTTCTCAGGATTAAAAAGGTCTATTTCTTGTCTTCTTTCTCTTTAATTTCGTTCTACAATTCAGAAAGAGTTGGATCCTATGGCTCCTGCCTCTAAATTCTTGCTAGAGCACAAGGGGTCTGTGTGAGAGCTCCTGGGAATCAGAGCCTTGCTCTGGAAAGGCCTCTTTCTTATTGCAAGTTTTTTAAGTCACTCTATTGCATTGTCGCTGTTCAGCCTCCAATCCAAGATTATCTTTGCCCATCTGTTATTTATCCTACTGGTTACATGACCTGTGGATCATCCAGCTTTTCTTTAAAAATCTCACTCTTTTTTGTGTTTTTTTTTAATGTCCATTCATTACTGGCTGCTTATTTGTCCAAAAAATTGCCAGCATGGAGTATTACTTGAAATAGTAGAAATATGTATTATGAACAACAGAAATGCTTCTGCACATTTCTGTACCTATGCGTGTTACTTTAATGTCAGCTCCCTGCCCTGAGTGTGTGATCCCTGTGCTGCAGAGGGACAGCAGAAGTTGGGAGAAGTGCACAAGCATCAGTTGCACACCCTGAGGAAGTCCAGATGGCCACAATGTGAGATTTTACCCATGTGATGCTTCTTGAACAGACACATACTCATTGACCAATGTGAGCTGATAATTCGTATTAGAAATTTTCACAGATTTTTTTTTTTGCTGACCTCTGTAATTTGCACTCACAGTCACCTCATGCTGCCTGTGCAGGAGCACACAGCCTTGCAAAAGTACTCTTTGGCAATCAGATTTGCTGTCATTCCTGAATTGCTGTGCTTCTGCCTTTCTGGGCTGCAGAAGGGTTTTGACAATGTCTATTCTTGCTGAGACATATGGTGGATGTTCTTGCACTAAGATGTAATCTTTGACCAAGAAGAAAATCCATTTCCTCAAAATAGTTCTAATCCAACTACAGCTATTGCACCTGAAACATGAATTAATACCAGACTACCCTGGACTCATGTTACACTGAGATCTTACAAGTTGTTCACACAAAGTCCCTTCTGGCTTTAAGGACATTTTTCCTGTCCTCTTTCTTTCTAAACAATTTCTCAAGAGGGAGACTGAAAATGTGATATTGCTGCTACTGATATGCACTTTGCATCATATTGCATCTTAAAGCTTTACTCAGGGCTGTGTCCCATTATGCTGGGAGCTGTAAAAGTGAAGGGAAAGTCACTGTTGACCTCAGGGAAATCAGCATTTATTTTAATAGCATAAAACAAGTAGCTGCAAAAACCTGGGGTTGGCAAGGCCTGGGAGCATGGTGTACGAACAGAGGAAAGAGGCTACTGGGAGTTTTCCATTCTAACTCCTCAACACCGATATCACTTGCTTAGGCTACCATAAAAGGAGAATTAGTCCCAGTTGTTTTGTTTCGATTACCACATAAAATACAATAATTTTAACTACGTTTTAAATGCTTTAAATTTCTTACATTCTTTGTTCTTGTAAAAGTGTTGATATTATCTGGTGCTTTTGGTCAAGATCTGGATATACAAGCCTAGTGACGCAGGGCTGCTGA
>NW_010164054.1:42843-49128 GCF_000695765.1 Mesitornis unicolor
GACTCGGAGCAGTCTCCTACATCCAAATTCAGCACAGCACTCACCAGTTGTACTCCTTACTGCTCCCTCTTCCATGTGTCTGCTACCTAAAGGACAACTAATTATAGCCCTGGGGAAAACACAGAGGTGTGTGGCACCAGCTTTGCCCTTCAGTGGTGAAGGATTGATCAACAGAGGAAGAAAAGCTAGGAAATGGTGCTAGGAGATATTACTCATGTTACACATAGGCTCTAACTGCTGAGTCTATGGGCATATCTTTCTCTACTTTACATGAGGCCCAACACCCTCTTCCAGGCTTGGAAAGGAAGAAGGGGGCAAGACAGGGTGCTGGCTTTCTCCAGACTTGACTTCATCTATCCCTTCAATGCTGCAAACAAAAATATTGTCCTAAATGGCTGAAAACAGATAAAGTCCAACAAAGATTTAATGAGCCAGGGAAAGGAAACTGCTACTGGCTCTGCCTGTTACATAGTGCAAAGACAACAAAAGGCACATTTCTGTTCAGAGAAACCCTAGCTTTCCACTGACATAAAAAGTGGAGCCATGTCTTTTCTCACAGCTGCAGGAGGATCCAGAACAAGTGGTTGTCCTCATGTTCCCTAAACTCTTATTCTCAGAGATGTGCCTCAAAACACTGTTTCTCATGGAAAGCATCTCCTATATTTCCTTGCCCCACTATAGCCCGTGTCTGTGCAGAGGTAGATGGGTTCTGGCAGCCATGTGCAAAGACACATCTGAGTGGAAGAAAAATCTCTTTTCCACAACACCAAACTAAAGGCGATTTTTTTTTCCTAAGCAGAATTTACAAGCCATTACCCATCACATCCAGAGTATTACTGGAGCTGTCAAGAGAAAGGAATCAGTGCTGAAACAACGTGCCACTGGGAAATGTCAAATGGCAACAAGTTGGTCCCTCTACAATATGTCCAATGCTTAATATAAAATGATGTACAACTAACCTGCAATGAGTTCTGTGCAGGAACTCTCTTCTGGGATGCTTGTTTCTGATTTTCTTGCTTGTTCAGAAAAATAGCTCCTTATAAAAAAAATCCTTTTCTCCCTTCTTTCTTTTCAGCACAGACTAATGAAGAAGCTGAGTGATACAGCTGCTACTGTGATCAAGGAAGGGGATAGGTTTCATCATTTATGATGACTCTACGGTGAATATAATTCCCTCTCAGTTACTTTACATGCCATGCTTTCTACAACATGGGCAACAAGTGAAGGATGAAGTGTTGCCTCAGTCACCAAGTCTTCTTTTCTTCTGCTTTCTGTCCTTCATGCTTTGTGCCCTTCTCTCTTTCATGTGCTTTCCCCTCACATGCTCAACCTTTTCCCAAAACTTCATTTCACATTCTGACTTTGATTAACCTATGTTGGTGCATGGGTTCTCCCAGCAAGGGCTCAGGGACATTGGAGGAATTTCTTGCAAGCATTTGCCCTCTGCTCCTTCAGCTCTGATTTCAGCTCCAAGTTTGAATCTCACCCTAGTAAACCATGACAAAGGGGCTAAGAACTGCAGCCTCCTCTGTCTTTCCTTGTTCGTGATCTTCTTGTCTTTTCTTCCTTCATTCTCCTTTGATTTTCTTGCTGTTACTTTGATGTCTCTTGCTTGCTCTTTATTCCCAGTTCTTTCATCCACTGATAAATCCTGCATCCCCAGCTATTGGCTGTCTTTATTTCTTTCATAGCTTCCTTTCCTGAAGCGGTCCACTCCTTCAATACTCAAATATTTCTGAAGGAAAAAGCACTGACTGTATCACTTCACTACCTAAGCAAACTTCACAAGCCATTGCTTATCACATCCGGCACATTACCAGGGCTGAACTCACCTGCTTCCCTAATGACCTTATAATCTCCCTGGTTTCCTTCTCCTTTCAGCCCACTGGGAATGCTGATCACAGTGATGAATTCAAGTTATATTCTCCCAGCCATTTTTCTGGCTTGCTCTTCAGCCAACTTTACCTTCTCCCAGAACACTTGCTTACAACTTTTTTTTGGCCATGTCTCTAGGTCTCTATTTGCTCCCTGTCCTCCTTGATGCTTAAGATGCTTCTGATGCTACTTCTCAGTCATCTTCAACATTTTATGGCCTACAGTCTCCTACAGTAACAATTCTCTTCTAACTGTATCCATTTTCATTTGTTCTGATTTTTTAATAGGTCTTCTTCTGATCACTTCTGTTCTATAAGTGGTGCCAACCCCATTCCTCTCTTCATGGTCCCAGTAATCACCCATGTATTCAGCCCAGTAATCAGCTTTCTTTGCCACCTTTTCATCATGCTGCTTGGCATCTCAGATGCATCACAGGCATCTCAATTCCCCATGCAAAAAAAAACCCAAACAGGATGGTGGCTGACAGAAAGCTTTCCATAGGAGAGCTCTGCTGTTGAACAGCTTTCTGTGCATTTTGTACTTCCATGTAAATTCAGAGGAGTTATTTGTAAATAAATATTGCAGAAAACACATTTTACAGGTGACCCAAACATTTGTAAATGTTAAGTCATAGGCAAGCACATCTTTACTGTATGACAGAAGTTTTACAGCAGAAATTTTCCAGGACCTGCTAGACACTATGTCCTATTAAGATGATCTGTTGTAACCACTGTTGCTCCCTTAGGATACAGTGAAGTAATTCCTTATATATTATTTACACTGAGCTCTACCATGGGTAAATATATATGGTAATGCTGAGTATGTCATTTTGCACTTTGCTGTATTCACGTCATTTTACTTACTGTGGTACTACACTTACTTGCAGTCGCTGTTTCATCAGAGCATCCTTCATCAGGGCTAGTATCCTCTCTCAGGCTGTGGTGCATACATTTACTGAGGGATACAGAGAAAATTGAAATAGAAGAGATTATTTTTTAAACCCCAAGATGTTTGTCACTTGTGCTGTAAATCAGCTGCGCATTATACAGATACATTACTGCTTTTTAAAGTGTCTGTATTTGAAAATCAGCTATGGAGGAAGCTGTAAACTCCTTCTGGACTTCCTGCCATTAGATTATTTTAATCATGCAGCAACTTCATCCTCATTTTGAATACAAAGGGTCTGATTCTCATTAATGTTAAAGACCCCCAGGCACTTTCTAGCCAGAGCAAAGGAACATTGCCAGAAGCAGGTCAGATCTCTTCAGGCTGTTGGTGCTCACCCTTGCTCCCACTACGCTGACAGCCTCACCCAGCCTCCCACCACACCTGGCCCAGGGAACCCCAGGACTGGGATGGCACCTGTTTAACAGCACTTCATAGATTTTTCTGCCCTGAACTTGTAGAGTAATTTCTTCAAGTCTACACAAAGATTTAGTGTTTTAAACTCCTATGCCTCTGACAAAACACCCACAGCTTAAATATTCAATGTGCAAAAAGTACCCACTCTGTTGATTTTTTTTTAAACTTGCCACCTCATATCATCTCCTGATGACTTCTAATTCCTGTATTATGAGGACTATGTGCAATCATCACCTTGCCACCTCCGCTGTGACATTCACAACTTGTATCTTAGCCCAGTGGTTCAGCCTAGTCACTTCTTGTATGGAAATAATTTCCTACCTCTGTTCACCTTTTTGACCTCTCCTGAGCATTCTGCAATTGCCTGTATCATTCTGAAGAGGAGGGATTAAAATGGCAAACATTACTTCAGACGTTGGATCATTTAATGGATTCATATAATGGCATAATGATGTTTTCTGTTCTATTCTCTATTGTTTTGCTTTTTATTTTTTTTACTGTCATCCAGCTAATAGTTGCATGAAAGTGACTTTTCTAACCTCAAAATGTTTTTCTTGGGTGGCAATAACCACTTCAGAGCCCATCATCATGTATGCAAAGTTAAGATTGTGATAGTTTTGTTTTTATTTGTTTTGTTTTGTTTTAATTTTTTTAATTATTTTTTTTAAATGAAGTGCATCACTTCACAGATAGGTATTAAATTTAATCTGCCATTTTATCATGTAGTCACTTAATACTGTCATTCTGCAATTCTTTGCAGTTAGCTTATCTTTTACCGCTCTGAATAATAAAATACCAGTAACCTCCCCCACCTCACTGATAAGACACTTCCGCACATCCTCTATGTGTAATTTGAAAAGGCTATGTGCTGGAACCCTCAGTAGGACAACACTGGGGACACCCCATGCGTTCATGCCCTTTTATTCCTACCTTTCAGCTATCTGCTAGTCCATGCAAAGACCTTCTGCCTCATATATGAAAACAACTAACTTTTTTAAGAATTTCGGTAAAAGAGTTTCTCCAAAGCCTTTAGGTTATGTAAGGAAATCTATCATTGGACTGAAGTCCTTTGTCCACAGACAAGATTGCTTCAAAGTACCCTAGCAGACTCGTGCAGCATGACCGTTTTTCTACAAAAGCCTTGACTTTTCCTAATATATCCCTGCTTTCATCCAAGTGCCTATTAGTTTTGTTCTACACTACAGCTTCTACCAGTTTACCCAGTACTAATGTTACCCTTTCCCAAAGCTAAAATTCCCTGATTCTTCTGCCACCACCTTTTACAGTGGCATCACATTTCGCCATCGTTTGGCCATCTAGTTCTCTGTTATTAAGAGAGTTTTAAACAAAAGACTAGGTATTACCTAGTAGCTCTCCTATTTTATATTTCAGTATCTTTAGTTTTTGGTGATTACCATTTAGTCTGACTTTTGTTATACTTTACTGGGTCAGTGGTCTTATTTGGCCTTATTTTTTCAAAGAGCTCTTGTTATGCTTTGACCATCATCTAGCATTTCAAACTTCTTGCAAATGATGACTCTGGAAAGGTTATTCAAAGATTTAAACAAAAAGAATATTAAGTTATTATTCAGTATGGGTTTTGGTTTGCATTCTGTTTGTGTATTTAGTCTGATGAAACGTATGTTTTTGTTTTGGTTTGGTTTTTTTTGAGCATAACCTCAGCTACCTAAAAAGATTTTTTCTAATAGCTTTCTTAATCTTGTTCTCTAACTGTGCTGGATTCCTTCTGTTTAAAAAAAAGTAATAATAGTGTGCATTTTATCTGTATTTGAGTATGTTGTATTTAAACAATTTAAACATTCTCTAAGGTGCATGCCAGCTTTTTACCTTTTCAGATGAAACTAAAAGCTAAAAGGGTAAAATGCTGTAGGCAGATTAAAGACTGAGAGCTCAGTCACTCAGGGGATTGGTTAGATAATTCTCTAAGCACAGTGTCTTTACAAGGACTGTATAATCTAGACAGGTTATATATACAGTTTAATAGAATGTATTAATCTGTCAACTGAATTCAAAGATCTCTGAGAGAAACTCTTCATCGATATGAAATAGAGTAGTTCACCCCCCTGCCTCTGCAGCCTATGATCAAATCTCTGCTCTGTCCTAGTTCTCCTGGACAGGAGGTGATCCATTGCAGTGTGTAGAGATTCTGTTCAAACAAGATTGCAACCAGAGTCCTTTCTCCCTCATGGGCTTCTGTGCATGGACTTAAAAACAGGTGTTAACACTATGAAAAATAACATAGATGCAAAATCCACACATGTGGGGTCTGCAGCTTTATTAAGGAGAGTAAGAAGGTAACAAATAAACAGGTAAAGCCACATGATGGTTCAGGTGACAGGTTATTTGTCCCTCCAACATATCCAGCTGAAGTTTCTGGAGCAGCTGGAAGAAAACCCTGTGGCTTGAATGCCAGATAACTTTAAAGGGGGGGAGCAGAGAGCAGAAGTGAGCAGATTGATGCTCTTCTTGTCTTCTGTAGAGCATTTTTCAGGACTTAACCAAGGTAGTAATGAATTTATAAGATGCAATGCAGTGTGATTTCCAACAATATCTTTCAGCTGATTAACTAAACCATACCAATCAGAAAGCTAGGTTTCTTGACTTGAATGGGGACCAGGAAGATGAAGGTCTGTATGAAGCAATTATACTGGTTTTGCATCTGTTGCTTTCCTTATCTGCAGATCTTGATTCAAAGCCTAACTCTAAACCCATGGATTAAATACTTCTTGTCTTTAAAACATAACAAAACAGGTTACATGATTTAACAGATCCTGATCTTGCAGCTGATTTCCAGCTGCCTCAATAGCATTTCACAATTGAGTTAATTTATTCTCTCTTTTTTTTCTTTTCTTCAGAAAAAGTCTAAGCTTGATCTCTGGGAGTGATTTTTTGGGGAGAACTAGGTAAGAAATGCTGTTCTGTGATCTCAGAACTTTCACCAGTTCACTGGCCCATTTAGCAGCTTTCCTTTGCACTGCAAAACCCATGTATTAGAAATGAAGGCTGTGTATAGCTAAACACTGCTGA
>NW_010164054.1:49159-49504 GCF_000695765.1 Mesitornis unicolor
AATTACTGACTGTCTCCTAAAATAGTTATGCCCCACTAAGATAAAACAGTTAAGTGCTTCATAGCAAATAAATTACTATCTGAAAAATACAGCCTTTGCTTTGTAAATCTTCAGAAGCTGAGAAAGCTCTGTAGGTAATAGCTTAGATTAATGAATGGCAGGGAAATTTCACTGTATGATCTCATTGTATATACATGGGCTGCTTAGCAGGCCTTATGGAATGAACTTTTATCATCTGGTATACAGCCTTTACAATAAGGCTACATCTAAAGGTCTCCAGTGGTGCAGGGCCACACTGTGCTGAGGACTGTGAAGATAAAACCTGTGTAATAATTGAGCAGCAGG
>NW_010164054.1:49535-72949 GCF_000695765.1 Mesitornis unicolor
ATTATAAAATCAGTTGTAAAGTGCTTATCTTAAACCTTCTTTGAGGTCAGAAGGATTTTTAATGCAACAGTCCCTTGAGTTGAAATTCAGTCCTTTCAACACTTACTACTTGCTTCTTAAAGTTGTTACAGACTATTGGATCAGGCACTCTTACTTCTCAGAGACAAAAGGCTATCCTTTAGCTGTTCACACAAAGTCTACACAGGGAGTCTAAATTCTGGATAATCTTTAAGCAGCTATGCCGGAGCAGTGTGTTTCGCCTGTGATGCTGTTACTGAAGTTCTTCTGAATAAAGCACTTGTAGGCCATAAACCTTCAGCATCAAGTTTTGGTCTCTCTCTTTTCAGTTTTACCTCAGTAAAACTCTTCCTCCTGTGAAGAAGCTGAGGAACTAAGCTTCAAATTTCCAGAAAGCTAGGATTAAAAATAGGTAGTTCGACTGAGTTAAACTTCTTTCCAGTAGCAAGAATGACTTCATTCATCTAAACTGCCTGGGGATGACCCATATTGACTCACAAGGGTCCATAACATGAACACACAGAGTGAAGATACCTCTATGCCTACTGAATTGCGAAGGGCTGAGGTGGCCCCAGTCTACATGGAGAAGCAGGGGCTTCAGCTGCAACTGAATCATGCAACAGTAAACTAATTGCCATATACTCAAGGATCCAGATTTCCATCCAGGTGATGCTGAACAAATGTACAGCTTGTGCATCGTGCAGTATATGCATTGTGGTCAACACACATCAGAGTCCATGTGCCTGTGCTGTAATACCATTGATTTGTTACACATGAGACAACATCTGAATACTTTGGATAAATTCCTTTTCCTCCATTAAAGCAGTATTTCCTGAAGAGGAAAGAAAAAAGGTGATGACAGACAACAAATAGGAAAGCAATGCCCCACATACTGAGTTTGTTCCTGATAGCTCTTAATCCATATTTCATGCTGCATTATTTGAAAAGGTTTGCAGATGAAAGCTAGACAATAATTTCAGTTGTAGAGAAAGATGCCCTAAACTAGGACACCTCAATTTACCTATCCACCTAATGGAACGGATTAGAATCAACTCGAATTGTTGCTGTGGGAGTACTGATGTGCAGGAAAAGTCCTGCTTCTGAAAAGGCTCTTTAACCTAGAAAGGGGTAACAAGAACCAGTGTTTAGAAGTGAAAACAAAGTTAAATTTGAAGGAAGGACATGTTTTGCATTGGCATGATGGTGTAGCTGCTGCAAAAAAAATCCCAAAGGAAATGATGGATTTTCCATTTGCTTGTCTTTGAAGTCAGTAGAGCTTTCTGGTATAAATGTTACAATCAAACACAATTACCTGGGCTAAACAACAGTATCTATTTGTGAATTGGAATGGTGACAGATGCCAAAGACAACAAAGTAAGTGTTCTAATGATCCATTTAGTATTTAAAGTCTTCTGAGTTCATGAAAGTGATTTTGCACCTGGTTTCATTAGTGCTGTAGGGATGCATAAGTTACTTCAACTGACTGACCAGGCCTTATTATTTATTTGCAATTAGGCCAATGGTCATTGTCACTTCATGTAGTACTCATCAGCCTATTGCATTTTTAGGAAACAGGGACTCCTTGGAGGGACAATATGTTCTCAGTGCAGTCGTGTTTGACCAGGTAATGACATGACCCTGAACGGGGATTTCAGCTCAAGCTCTCAAAAGAAAAGGGTATCAGAGAAGAATTTCATCCCAGTTTGAACTGAGATTACCTGAGCCCACTTCCAATATGATTTTTTTCTTTTTCTAAAGAACATAAATCCTCTTACATTATGGCCTTCTTCTGCATTAAGAGTCAGTGACTCTGCCAACACAACTTTGCCAAGACTTTGTCCTCATTTCATCTCCATTTACTTTAACAAGATACCACACTGAAATAAGATACATCTTGGCAATGTAGGTTTTTACTATCCAACCCTTTGAATATTGTCCATTCCTCAAAAAGCATCTTATGATTTTCTAAAAGAAAAGGCGTATATCCCAGGAATCAAACAACTTTAGAGGAGGTAAAGAGCACCATTGCCATTTTTTGTATTTTTAGTGCTACTAGCAAATCAAGATGGAATTGTTATAAGCAGTTCTCCAATTCTCTAATGTGTTTATTAGCAAAATTATTTTCTTGCTTTTTTCCACTGGGTTTTAACAGAAAATAAAAATTAAAATCTCAGTCTATCATCAAGAGGGAAACTTGGCCATAATTCAACACTGTCTGTCAACTGCTTATGATATATTTGTTAAAAATTATGTATGTTCTTAAATGTGCAGTTGAATCAGGACTTTTCCATATCCCAAGATAGACTGAACTCAGTCTTTTTTCTCAAGCACAATCAGAGTTTGAAACAAGAGGATGTGTAGACTCATATTTAACCCTTCCCTCCATTCAGAATAATTCACCAAGATGACTAAGAGTAGTTGGCTTAGTCACTGGTTGAAATACCTCACTCCTCTTGACATGGTCAGCATAGGGCTAGAGATCTCTGGAGACCACCCCACACTCCACTGTCTTCAGGCCCCTGGGAATGTAATTGCCTTTTTTCCAGCACTAGGAGACAGAGCCACAAACCACACTGGCATCAGCTTCCCGAACACCAGTGAGACCACTCATCCATGAAGACCAGCAAATATGTACTGACCCAGAGGGGGGTGGAAAGAGGAGCTGCTGCTCTTCCTAGCGCTGTCTTTGCCAATCTGGCACTGCAAAACCCACCTCCTCCCGAAGGTGGTGTCCTTGGAAACCACTTATCCCAGCATCATCCATTGTCATCCTGTCTTATTAAGGAAGTTGCTATTTTGCCTGTCTTTTGTTAGGAAGATATATGGTGATAAAGCTTATGTTTCCGTGTTCTTACCTCTCCATCTTACCACTAGAATAACAAAAATACAAAAGCTTAACGTTGGGAGATGAAATTATTGAAATGAATAGCAACTGAGCCTTCTGATTTTATCTCACTCTCTCTCCTCCCTCTTCTCCCTGCTTACGCTTGAGAGTGGAGCTCTGTCAATTATTGGGCATCAGCAGAATCAGAAAGAAATCATCGAGGTATGTCTATCTGCAGCTTTCCCTGTATTGCTTGCTCTCTACCCTCCATGCAAACCACTGGAAAATTTTTTTTCTGCTC
This sequence comes from Mesitornis unicolor, assembly GCF_000695765.1. Taxonomy (NCBI): domain Eukaryota; kingdom Metazoa; phylum Chordata; class Aves; order Mesitornithiformes; family Mesitornithidae; genus Mesitornis; species Mesitornis unicolor. The sequence goes on from NW_010164054.1 coordinate 52,679, forward strand.
CTGTCTGTGACTGTGTTGGGTTTTTTTTCACCAGATTCACAATGCATCTGAAAGCCATGCAGGATGTGTCAGGTACCACACAGAGACCAGCGAGCTCTCAAAAGTGAGAGTAGTGAACACACAATGCAGGAAAAAAAAACCAAAATATGATTACTTCAGTGGCAAGTTTTGGTCACACTGTGAAACAAATTGACTCCTTTCTACAGCTTTGGATAAAGTATTTCATGCTTAGAATGACCCACAGCTCTTTTCTGTCTGGTTTGAAATGTAGATTATGGACATTTTCTTTCTGTGACCTGCAGTTTTCATTTATATCATGTCACTTGACTTCCCTTCTTTAATTATATTTCAAGTTGGCCACACTGGAACTGCAACTCTAGCACTCACTTCATGATCAGTCCCAGTGAAGGGATGAGCCACGTACAAGAGACATCTTGCCCAGGTGTCCCTAATTCCAGACACCAGGAATTAATTTCCCATAGGAAGGAACAATGGGAATCCATTCTTCTCAGCTCTTATTCATCATCAACATCATAAGAGGAGGGAGGAGAAGGGATTGCATCCCCCCATGAAGGATACACTCCTCATTACCTGCCTGGGGAAGCACTGCCCCACTGCCCTGACAGAGCACACGGTTGGAAGCAGGCAGGGGTGCTTTTAGTTAGACAGAGTTCATATGCCTGCAGGAAGGAGGCAGCACACAAATCAGTGTTGATTTGCTGGTTGCTGCAAGTGTGAGTGAAAAGTGTTGTGTCCATCTGCAGCTTGGTCTAAATTCATTTTATCTACTTCGTGCATTTAGATGTGCTGGGAGGCCAGTCATTTCTACAGCTGTGTAGGAGTCATTAGATCATACTGCACTACAAAGCACAGCAGAATCATTGGCCTGTTAATTTTATAGCTTAAGGTGCTTTAGGAAAGTGCCTTTAATCTGGGGAGAGGGAAAAGCAAAGACTCTGGACTTTCACTCCTGAAGAGAGGGAGTTTATTTTTTTTTCTGTAAGGAAAGTGGGCAATATTACTTTAAGAACTAAGTGACGGAAACTGCCTGAGAAATATTCACAGAATCACAGAACGTTACGATTGGAACGGACCTCAAAAGATCATCTAGTCCAATCCCCCTGCCGGAGCAGGAACACCTAGATGAGGTTGCACAGGAAGGCATCCAGGCGGGTTTTGAATGTCTCCAGAGAAGGAGACTCCACAACCTCTCTGGGCAGCCTGTTCCAGTGCTCTGTTACCCTCACTGAGAAGAAGTTTCTTCTCAAATTTAAGTGGAACCTCCTGTGTTCCTTTAACTTCCTCCTCTAACCTACATATGATAAGGGGAATAAAGTGTGAATACAGTTCATACTCCAGGTAAGAGTATAAAGTAAATAAATTTCGTCTAAGAAAGTCAGTGAGTGGATATGTACTGAAGAAGCTTGACTAATATTGCCACTGTAACATGTTGATGTTGATGGGTCATAAATCAATTTCATTAGAGCTGTAGGAAAACTGTCTGGAAAAACAGATTCTAATGCAGCTTCATGATGGCAAAATTGCATAAGAGACATCAGGCAGCTTAGCTGTAACTTCATAAGAAAATAAGATGTCTGTTTTCCCTAGATCTTGCCTTTTCCCCAAAACAGAAGTCACTCTACTTAAATTATTCCCTTCAACATGTCTTGTGTACATAAAGTGGATTCATACATTTTGACATAGACTGAACAAGGCCAATTTACTTCAGTGCTGTTAGGATGTGGGTGAAGTTCTGTTACTGAAGACACTTTTAGTAGAAAATTAATTAATATTTTGTATTTGCAATGAACTACACTCTGTGATACACCTCACTGTGCTACAGTTGGTCTAGGAAAATGTGTTTAGAAAAATGCAGTAGGCAGAAAGTCCATTGCAAGTTTACTTTTAGAGACTTTTAAATGTATTCATTTTCCTAAACAACTTAATCTAGAAGGTGGAAAGAGTAAAATCAGTGGTATATTTATCATAAAAAGCAAATTTCTAATCCTTCATCAGATTTACATGCAGCCTACTATAGTAGTATCTATTATATGAATTTCTAAGTCTGAGGTTGAAGAAGACTTTTATTCCAACCAGGATTTTAATTTAAGTTGGCACAGCCCAAAAATGAATGGTCTTATTTCTGGCCCTGGAAATAATACAGCTGTATCTCCATGTGCTTCCTCAAACAGTACAGTTAGAGCTGAGCCAGCTCTGAAGCTCTGGCATAGATAACCCATAGCCCAGGTAACTAAGAGTCAGCTGTACTCAGCAGTGCATTACCTTACACATGCAGTTTTCAGAAGGGCAGAAATTCAGTTAAGTGTTGGCATTGTAGACTCCAGTAGAAGAACACCTTTGATGTCAGCTAAGCAGCTAACTAAATTATATCCTCTGGGAGAGCAGACGATGTAGTTAAAAGGAACAAAGACATTATATGAAACCCAGAATAGTAATCCTTACACTAGCAACACAGATATTTAACAGGTACAGATTTTCAGTGCTTCCTACATACAACTCCCACTGACCCCACTATGTGGATGTTTACACAAGCGTGGTGGGATCGAGTCTGTGGTGATCTGAGAATCTGTTAAGTGGGAGCCGACTGCTTTTTTTTTAAAGGAAAGAGGATATTGCACAAGTCAACTACCATAATTTAAAATGTTCGGTATCACAGACTAACAGGGAAAATAGAAGACTTTTCATTAGAAAATGGCTAGTCAAAACCATGTCTCCAGTACAGAAAGGTTGACTTTTAGACAAAAGTGATCACACATATATCTTTGTTTGGAGCAGCCAATATCACAGTGGCTGAAGCTCCTTTGCAGGCAGCGGAGAAACCAAGGAAGAATGCTTCTTTGACTGAACTGGTAAGATGGTTCACCAGTGTCGCAGATTTTGAGCCATTCTGAGGTTTCTCTGTTGAATTTTTGTATGCAAGATCTCATTTTTTGTTCTGATCCTGAACAAAACTTTCAAAACCTCTTTTTGTGTGTGTATAGTACACGGTTTAGTTCTTCTGGCCTGGCCAGGCCAGGCTGTTAGTTCCTTTGAAGAGCGGAAAGAGGGAACCCACACAGCATATGGTAATAGTTGGCTGCACTGCTGTTCACAAAGAAAGCTATCTAGCTTTCCTAAAATATAAAGAGCCAAAGCATGTGAGGAGAAGTACTGTGGATTAGCACTGACATGCTGTGTTATCTCAGACAACACTTTTGGTTTTTTTCTCAGAATAAGGCATAAAGACTCAATAGGACAAGATAATTAAATGTATACTTAAAATACTGAGTATTTCTGTGTGAATCACTGAAATTATTCAATCTAGTAACCTCTCAGACTAGATTTATATCGGTATGCTGAAAGTCTAACTATGGCCTCTTAATGTTCACAGACACAGCTGAATATATGGTTTGAAGAACAGGTGCAAGAAATGGACCTCTGATTTTCCACTCCAACTGATCATTAGCTGGCTCCTTGGATCTATCATGGGCCTCCATAACTCTTTCCAACACAAAATTCGGCATGGCTCTAGGGCTGTGCTCTCCTGGAGGGCTGTGCTCTCCTGGAGGCTGCATGGACAAGGCTCTCTTGTTTGCTTCCCTCCCTGAACATGGTCCTCCAGTAAGCCCAGAGTCAAGTCCTATGTAGTGTGGATGTTGCTGGTCTTGTCTCACACAACCCAGTCTGTACTGCAGGGACTGGGGACCAAAGATCACTGCCTGATCTGCTTTTATTGTATATGCTAAATTATACATTTATAGTATATATGCTGGTACATTCATAGCCCCAAGGCACATGCTAGTCCTGAAACATAGCCCTCTGTCTCCTAATCTGGTTACTGCTCATGAAGCACCTTGAGTAGTGTCTCACCTAGCCCCTAAAACTCCCTGCTTCTTTAAGATCATTGCAAGGAGAAGAGATCTTGCATTAGATTTACATGCAGTGCAAATTTACTTGAACAGGATTGCCTCAGGCAATCTCCTTCAGGTATGCTCCTTTAAAGGTTATGCAGAGCTGTGGTGATTATGAATGCTCCCTGACAAGTGTGTTTACCAGCAGCACTTGCTCCCGGCCTTGCTGGTCAAACACCTACTGAAACACCAAGAAATCAAGAGCTTTGCAGTTTTAATTCATATGCTAGCATGTCACTGAAAATTACCAGCAGCCTCCCTAACCGTGGATATCAAAAAGCCTTGGGAATAAATGCTTTAGTGATAGCCAACAAAAGCTGTCTGAAAAGTCCTCCTCCCTGCCCTTTTCCTTCGTTGTGACTCACCTGGTGACCACTGACCCTCTCTGATTCAAGTGTGCAAGTTGCTAATGTAGTAATTAGTGGAAGAGCTTAAAGCAGGGCAGGGAATTTGCCTAAGAGCATGGATACAGTACTTGAGGATTTTGCTAATCATTTAAGTGGATTTAATACGTGCCTGGTTTTCTCAGTTCTCAGGTAACCTTAGCTGCAAGTGCAGTTTTAGATAAATTGAGGGGAATTACACGTTTTCAGAGATGATTCACCTCATATATTTCAGATATCTATTCTACAGTGAGATTATCATGTCATGAGTCCATTGAGTGATAGATGAGATCTGCATTGACTAGAAAGTGATCTCTTGGTATAACTCTGAGGTAGACAACTCCACTGTGGCTACCTATGACTAGACAGATGAGTTCCATACTAATCACCTGTCCCAGCAAATTCAGTCAGTCTGAGCCCCAAGATTTTTGACTCAAGTCAGGTATGAAAGGTTATTGGGCCTTAAACCAACAATTTGGAATCCCTCTGCTTACATTTCAGTAATATCGCTGTCAATAGAAGGATGGTTGTTTCATTTCATTAAGCAATTGAGTACCTGCTCTGCAGATCTTACTTTGGGGAGAAAAGCAGTTGAATATCCAAGCACTATAAATCAGTTCAATCACTCTACTTGTCTTGGTATATGCAGTGGCTACAACAAAGAATTTAACTGACCATCTTTCTTCAGCTGTCAGCTGCTCTGGAGCAGTGGAGAGATTTCTGTCCTTTAGAAAGAGCTCTGCAGCCGCCAAATGTCTAAAGCAATTCAGGGACCTGTCATAGGCTTTCCTTGTGACAGCAATGAGTGAAGTCTCGCTACGTAGGGGAACGAAGTGAACTTACTTTGCTCTTTTAGTATGGATGTAATCAGCATCATTACCCAAGGGAATTGAGCTGTAAATCTAATGTCAACTTCAAGGTTAGTATCATCCAGAGGACTTCCTAGGGAGAGACGGATTTGCTGTGATGACGTATTTTGACTTACTGCTGTTGTGTTACTTTTGCTTGTGTAGCCCTGTCAATACACGAGCTGTTACCTCGGTGGCCATTTCCTACCTGTGTCCCCTTATGAAGGTGATTTTGAAGACTAAGAGTGCGCACTTGAAAATCCACACAATGTCAGAGGAGTGGTTGAAGTGCAGTGTTGGGGGCCAGAGGGCTAAATTGCAGTTCTACTTGGCCATCCTTGGCCAAAGGAGAGTGAGTTTCATGAGACAGCAATTTCAGAATGAATTTCAGTCTTGGTCCCTTCTTCCCCTGCAATACCACCTTCCACAGCCTGTGCACAGGGCCTTCCTGCATGGCCAGCAGGCCTTCCTAGTCTGCCATGAGTGCGTGTATGTCATTCCCTCCACTTTTCCATTCTCAGAGTTCTTCAGACAGAGCTGTGGTCCCTTAGCAACCTCAGAGCTACAACTGTCTGTCCACACTGTCACAGCCAAGCACGTTTCTCCAGAAGACCTTGTGCTTGATGATGTCATGGGAGCTCATGTAGGAAGAGTATGGGGTTTATCTTCAAATCAAAATAAACATAAAGTAATCACAGACCCTTAAAGGTATCAGTTTTTAATCCTGTTTGGCCTCATACTTTTTCGCAGGTCCATGAAGTGTTGTGATCATACTGAGTTACATGTTCACAAAGCATATCACTCAATCCTATAGGGTACAGTCTTTTATACTTTAGAAAGTCTTCAGCAATACTCTCCCTTATCCACACTGTCTCCTGCCTCCCAGCATGATGGGCTGATGACAGATGTCTTGAACTGACTCTTCCTCAAATAGTCTTCAGGATGGGCTCATGCATGGCTCTGAAAAAGGACCTTACTGTTGTCAAAACCTTTAAGCACAAGCTTGATGATGGCAGACAGATAGGGTATAAACACTTGTTAAAACTTAGTGTACCTCACAGCTCCTTGTTATATGATAACTGGTCATGAACTATATTGGAACAGTGGTATTTCTGAAAGACGCCAGAAAGGTTTTTCCAATATTGCTATTTCCAAAAGCTTCATTCATTTTCTTACTCCCTTTCTTAAGAGCCCAAAGCTATGCGTTTCTAAATATCATTATGGTGAAGGTAAGAATTGGAACACACAGAGATGTTACGGTGAGTGGCCTGATATTTATTGTAACAAACACTGAAGCACTCCACTGAGCACGGGCTATGAGTGGCTATAAACGTCGATGATATAGGACACCGGTAGGATCCTCCCATGGAACATAATTTTAAATCACAAATCAAAACTGAAGACTGAACAAAATAATCACAGTGCAATCAATGGTGCTGTTCACCAGCAAAGTCATGTGAAAGAGACATGATGGGTGTTTGTTCTGGGTTGTTTTGCTGTTTTTTTCTCCAAGACTGCTCATATTTAAGAATGCAACCTGGTTTATTTTACTAACACATCTCAATCCCAAACTGGCAAAAGGGCTCCAAATGTTCCTTCCTCCTCCTATCTACTTTCTCATCCATGTTCCCTTCTCCTCTTTCTTCTCCCTATCTGAATAACCTGAAAGTGAATACTCATATTTAAACATCTGTGAATGAATATTTTTCTGTCCTAACTCAAATGAATCTGTCCTCAGTGCATTACTTTATAAAATGCCTTAAAATCTGAATCGGGTGGGCATTACAAAATCTTCGGGTGGAATGTCATTGCACTTTCTAAATTCTTAGAATAAATTATCACAGTAATTCCTTGTAATATGACTGAAAAGGTAATAATGCCCCCAGTGAGAACATTTCAGTTGGGCAATTTTTTTTCTTGTTTTATTCCCATGTAAACCCAGAGGCAAAATTTCAGTCACAATACTTCAAAGCAACATCGAGGTAACAAAAGTTTTTACAGGATCAGATTCCTCTAATCTGAAGCCTGGCCCTAATGCATATTTATGCACATGGAGGCTCATCACTGTGAAGCTAAATAACGAAAATTGTCATATGTATATTATAAGATTTACACATGCAAGGGCTATAGGTGTTCTTGTAAAACACTTTTTGAACATACTTGCAATTATATGCAGAGATAGCAGGTCTCTTTTCAGGCCTGCTGGCTTTTGCTACCAAATTTGGGTGAGAAATAGACTGCAGCATAGCTTTTGTATAACCCTTTTTATCATAACTGCATGACTTCCGCTGTTTTCAACTGAGATGCTGACTGTGCACCTCAAGATCTTGGACTATTAGCTCTGCTCTCTATAAACGAGGTTTAACATCCTACAGTTAGGTTGAAAAATGGGTAGCATGCATGTTTCACCATACACCCTCTAAGTTCAATTTCTACTGTATAATGCAAGCTAATATGACTAGAAACTGTTTTGTAGAAAACCAGATAATAGCTTCTTCCTAGATTGCTTCTTGGCATAATAACTTTATTTGGTGGCATCTCATCACAAGGCTGATAGGGCCATGCCTCTCTATGGAGAATGGATAATGAAACACTGCAAAAAGACCCTGCCATAGTTTAATTAGGAATAAAATACATTAAATACTAACTCATAAAATATGGGCCAGGAAAGACATTTGAAATGTAACACATTTCCCACTTTCTTTTCTGTTACTTTTTTAGCATACAAACTGATGACCTGTAACATATAATTATAATAATTAGGATTCTAGTATATAACAGGCATGAATGTCGTTTAAACCAAGCAGAGCTGCACAGTGACAGAAACAAGTCTTAACTTTCATGACAAATTATAGCTGTAACAGTCATCATGCACGTGTTTGTGTGAGTCTTAAGAAAGGATTAAGATCACGTATTACTGTAGCTGGCTCTGTCCTGAGAAGGTTCTGTGTATTTCTACTAATTACTGAGGATACAGTGCTAAGCAAGCGTGGCAAATGTGGCTCTATATCAATGTACAGAAATCACTGTCTTGTGAAAGTGATTATTGCCTCCTATTCTGATTCCTTTTCACAGACCAAATGGTCTAGTGGGGAGAATGCTATCCCAAGTTCAATTTCTTGCTTTGACAAGGATGTTTTGAGAAGTGAGAGCAGAGTTTTAGTCTCCCTGGCCCACTGGGCTCATGAAGGATTTTACTATTTGGCTCTTGGACTTCTAATTGGCCTGGTGTCATCTGCAGTGCTCCCCCTGCAACACCTGGGGAAAGCAAGTGCTTCAGAAAGGAGTTCACAACCCAGGTAGGAACGTGTCTGCACCAGCCGACAGAGATGCAGCAGACGGATGTGTTTCTTAAATCACACTCTCTCCACAGTTCAAGAACGTAATGCATCACTTTCCTCCATTCAGGTTTAAATCTGAGCTCCATTCTTTCTTTGAGAAATACAGTGGAGATCAATACTGCCTTAGAAAGGATAGACTGCAGTAGTGGCAAGGCTTATACATCACATACACCTTGTGTTGGTTAATTCAGTAGCCATAAGGCACCATCATCACCTTCAAGCACATTAAAGCCTTTAGTATTCACTGGTGGTGAGCAACCTAGCAGTCTCCTACTTCTCTTCAACTACTGCAAGCAATTGCCTAAACCAACAGATGCTTGAGCCATGCTTTTGGGTCTGAAGGATCTTTATTCAAAATGCAATGAAGGAGATGCAACAAAAGCAGATGAGAGTGACTTCTTGCTTCCCAGCTTTTCCTCCCCCAAAAGGAACTCCATACACATTCCAGGTTTACCTTTAGTCTCAAGGTAGGAGATGCACCCATAATCACCTATGATAAAAGAAGCTGAACCCAGGTGTCCCAGTTCCTTGTGGAGTGGTATAAGAAGCTGGTTATTTCTGAAAAATGAGACACCACACACCCAACTCAAGCCAGGTTTAGAAGGAATGCAACAATTGATGCTTGTTTGTTGCAGAGCAGCCTCAGTAAGATCCTCATCAGTCCTGGATATGAGAGACAGATAGACAAACACAACCTTCTTCACCTTTTCCAGGCAGTTGTCCTAACTTTCCCCCCACAGAAAACTTGAGACACATTGGGAGTTTTAACATTCAAATTAAAGACATCCCATCTTTCACTACCTCCAAGGTGAGGTGAGAGGGCAGCAGTGAGTGTTGAGGTGTTTTCTGGATCTAGTCCTTGGTGTCTCCCTCTTTAACAGGGGAAAAAAGCATTTCTGAGGGTAAATACACTGAAAATTTCACGAAGAATAGTTAGATGCAGTAGTAATTGGAGCATTGTCTCAGTTGGGCGGAATCAGATTCCAAGCAAATCTATCTGCCAGAGAAAATCAATCGGAAAGGAAAACCAAATCAAAAGCACGAAGAAAACAGAATTAGAGAAAATTCTCATCTGCCACTTCCCAAACCTTATAAAGAGAATGAGCAAATTCAACAGTCTGCTGAAATGTTATTATGTTCTTATCAAACTAAAAGAGAATGTAAAGCCAGTGCTTTTATATATACAAACTGCATTTGTACCTATTTTTTTTAAAAAGGGTGCAAGTCCAGCAAGAAAAATCTGTTGAATTTCAATTTTCCGCTGACACAAATAAAAGGAGTGACTGAATCCTTGTAATCTCTACTATTTTTTTGTTTATTTTTCTGTTCAGAGATCCTTTAAAGTCATAAATTCTGACTCCATGAGTTGATCTAAAATCAGATTGCTGCATAAGTTTAACTTTCTTTTTCTGTACACTAATAAACATTTACAGTATACAGAGCTTCCTGTTCAGCTGACAACTTCTGCCCTATTCAGTCAAGTTTACTGAGCTCACAGAATGCTGGTCATTGCACTCAAGCTGTCACAGATGACAGCTAAAAACTGCTTAGCTTTAAAGTATGAGTAAAAAAATATTTTATATATGAAGTTTGAAAACTAGCCAAAGATGAATAGCAGTTTAAATTTCCTGCCTACTCCACAACTCCAAAAGTAAGATTGGTAGGAATAAAGGCTTTGATTAGCCTCCAAAGGTCAAAATGGGTTAGACTTTGTCATGCAGAGAACAAGTAACTTAGTAACAACTTAACAGATTGAAATTAAGATCGCACACTGTAAGACTCACGGAAAATCCATATCATTATCATCCATCAGGAATTAGATACTTGAGAAGAAATTAGGTAGATACTGGCATACATGTGGTTGATCCAACTCAGTTTGCTAAAGATACAGATACAGATATGATCATACTGTTCATATCTGAGTGCAGGTCTCCGTATATATTCACTGGTCTGATTCTCCCAGAAACCTTTTGCAGAAACTGGCCATTTTTAACTAGATTTGTTGAAGAAGTAGGAGTCTCAGGGTTATTATAAGATTCATGTAAATATTTAATCTGGGAGAGGAAGGATAGAGAGGAAGGGGCTGCAGTATGAAGCCAACCAGCACTAGAGAGCCCAAATTGAGAAAAGCTCTTAAGAACATCTCAGCTGGAACAAATGTTTCAGCTAAGCCTTGTCCTATTCTGGAGACCAGAAAGCTCCCTTCCTAAGAACTTGGTCTTCATTTCCTTAATGTCTATGTGGCTCTTTCCCCTCATTTCCCCCATGTTCTTCTTCTACTGTCAACTCTTCTGACTTGGTTGTGTTGTGTGCTGTGAAAGAAATACAAAAATTTTTAATTAGCCTGAAAGAGGACAAATATAACATTCTATGGAAGGACCAAAGTGAAATGTGGGGGGAAAAATGAAGTGGGAGAGAAAGCAACCTGGAGATAGATTCACATGGTGGGTTGTTTTGGGATTTTCTTTTTCAGTAAGCTTCACATCTCTTTTTTTTCCCCAGCATGTTTGTTTTTCATAGTGGCATTTTGATAGTGATTTCTAATGTTTATTTTAAGATCTCTGTTTTCAAGAACTTGGTGTGGCCCTCAGTGTCAAATGGGTAAATGTTTTCATTTATTGTAGTCAACATTTCAAAACAAATAGTAAAAGCAGTTGTGCTGCTGATTATAACACTAAAGAACCATATGTGCTGTATAACTTTTGACAGTCTTAGGTTCACTGTGCACATCACTGATTCAGCTGAGCACTCTCAGCATCTGGATATTCTTTGGATCACATCTGCACTGGACACAGCATATGAAGAAATCCTGATCACTCCTTTACTTTCTTTTACCATGCCACAACCCATCCAGAGATGGCCTTGCCAGAAGATTTTCCTGAAAATAATGTAAGACCAGGCACAGTGACTTTAAAATAACAACTGGAATCTATTTCTTTTGCCACAAATAAGCATGCACTTACAATGATTGCTAATGCTGGGAGCTGTTTCTCTCAAACTTTTAATGAAGAGAATGAGTTTTACACTTGTAACAACTGTCTTAATAACAAACCTCCCAATCAGTCCTGCACTGATTAATTCTAAATGTAACCTGTCAGCAAGAGCACCCCAGTGGCTTAATTTATTTGTCAAATTAAAAGTATGTGTGTGTTGCTACAGAACCACCCATGTGTAGTGTGAGGTTAATGTGTAGGGTTTGGTTCTAATGCTGCAGTCAATTGTTTTTATTTTTTTTCATTTTGAATAATTTATTACTAAAAGGATCAACCTAATTTCCCCCTCCCCTTCCCAGACAGACTGTAATTAACAGAGAACACATTCCTTATGAGATTTTTACAACCTTAAGTACATAAACTACACTGTGTTTTTGGTTTAAAAGACTGGACAGTGTCCTTTTAGTATTAATTAGAATTAGGTAGTGTCTGCTTGTATTGCAAGCTTTTTCATCTTATTGATGAATTATTTTCAGTTCGTATAAAGCATCATAGTGCAAATTATTCCTCATTGATCTCTTATATGGAGGTGGGGGGAGAGCCTAGACAGAGTCTATATTTCAAGGTAACTGGCTGTTAAATATTGATCCATTTAAGTTAACAAGAGCCTTCTTGTCAAGTCTTCTCTAAGCTCCTATACAATATGCACTTTTATTTAGGAGTCCATCTGTAAATGGTTTGATAAAGACACCAGAAACAGCATGCAGGAGGGAAAAAATAATAAGAAAAGGCACTTACGTGTGCACAGCAGCACATAATTAATTTTTCTGGTAACTACTATAGAAATGATCATTTCATTTGCTGCCCTTAATGCAGGGAGTATCTGTCGACTCAAAGATTTTTTCCTTTTTTTTAATGAATTCTCTGGAATTTACCTGCTGTGGGATGCCCCACTTGTCTTACCAGCAACTAAAAGTTGTTCCCATGGGGCAATGCCACAGGTAACTACCCCTGCAGAAATAATACATCCTGCTTCAAAACAACATAAAACAAAAACCCCAAAACCAAAATAAATAAACAAAAAATAAACTCCAGCTAAACCATAACATATATAGTGGCTGAAATGCCGTGATAAATGGAATATGTTAAAATGTGTATTTTCAGGTTTTCCACTATAAGAGTACTTGCCGCTACAATAGTTTTTGTACGTGTCTGATAGCCCTTAGCGGCAAGCTTTATAGACACTGTGTAACTTGGAGTTAATTGAGTGTGCCTGAAGATGCCACCACATTGTGCTGATGGAAATATTGACCTAAGGCGCAATCCAAGGGCTGATTGCAGTCTCAAGATTTTGGAGGGCCATAAACATCACCCAATCACCAGGCCTTTCCTAGAAGTTGGTTGGGTTTTTTGTCCTGTTGTAACTTTCTGCTCACAGGTGGGAAGCAGTGGGGTAAGATGGGGATTGCAGGTGAAGAGCAGCAGGATGAAGGGACCCAGGTAGATAGTCAGGCTAGGTGAGTCTGAAGGATGGGGTCTGAGGATGAGATGAAGAAGAACATGCTCAGAGCCACATTTAAGTTCAGACTGTAACTAGTATATAGCTATTAAAAGGCTTCAGTAGGAAAATATGGACCAGAAGTTACACAAGGATGTTCTGTTCAGTAGACGAACAACTAAATCTTCAATCACCAGCTTTGTTGAGGCCAGCCCTGAAACTCTGGAGTTGCAGAAGGTGCTGTGAGAAATGAACCACATAGCGCAAAAAGATTTTGGTTTATGTGAAATTGGCTTACCTCCAGCTGCCTTTCAGGGTCTGCCTTTGAGGTCAAATTCAGCATCACAATACAGAGCAGGAGCTGCAGTACTATGTCAGAGGCTTCCCCATCCCATCTTCTTGTGCAGCACAGCCACCTTTCCTACTCTTCTGACTGCTTCTTCTCTGTGCAGGAGATAAGCAAAACTTGCCCCAAACCATGTATTTAAGGCTAAATCCTGTCCTCTGGTGCACTGCTGCTGAAGGGTAAAGGCTTGATAAAGCTTGATAAAGCTTTATCTTTCTGTATAAAATGGATGCACCTCATTTACTCCTGATTTTTCTGTCCATCAGGTGTGGTAGTCACCACTATCCTTCAGCAGATGGACTTGTTTTGCAAAGCAGAACATTGGTATTAGGGAGGTCTGCAGTATTTCAGTTATGGTTGCAAACATGTCTCTCTGTCTTCGAGTTGTTCCTGTGTTTGGGCTTTTGTTGTTGTTTTGTGTTTTTTGCTTGTTTTGGGTTTTTCTTTAAAGTCTCGGTGGTAAACAATAACTTACTTTGTTGCTGCTTTACAGATAGTGTGTATGTGTGGATTCAACTTCTCCTGTGATAATTATAAGGTAAATCATGCCAAAGCCAATGATGCTTATACTGAAAGTGCAAGGTGAAATGCTTGAGAAATGGTAGATAGATGATAAAGAGGATTCCTGGGCAATCACTCCAAACATTATGTGTTAGTTTGGTTACTTAAATGCCATGTATCTTCATGTTCCTGCTATAGTGTTCTCTAGAAATATGTTTTTAGGCTCTTGACCTCTTCAGGGGTTGTGGTGGCCATGATGGGAACAGTACTGGGGTTTCCAGTCCAAGCCTCAAGCCATTGAGTTGGGTTGTTTCCAGGTGTTGAAACAAGGCGTAATGGATATTTCACCTAGCTCGCTTCACATCGGTCACAGCTGTACCAAACTGACCTGATCAACTCTCCATATCTGAGAAAAGCTGCCATGAAAAGGTAATACAGGTTAAATGTTTCTGTGCAATTCTTACTGGGTAATGTCAGATTCACTCGCTTACTTCTGTTTCTGTACTCCTGATTGTGGTTTTCAAATACAGGTGTTCAAAAGACTTCAACTTCTAATTGCTTTTTTGGGGGTTTTTTTGCTTGTAAAAGTTGCAGCTTTGAACAGTGCATGCTGGAAAACAACAGGCTGTCTTCATATGGAGTTAACTGAGGGGTTTTGTCATTGTCTCTAACAAAGGGCAAGCCTACATGTGCAATATTTTACTGAAGTAGTAGTTATATGGGTCTAGAGTTGAGGGTTGGAAAAGTTTTTAATAATTTCATTTTTGAACTTCTTCTTCCAAGTCAAGAACAGGAGGGAAAAGGAATGATCAAGTTCCTTCAAACCAGAAGCGACTTCCCAAAGAGAGGTGTGGGAGACTGACTGTTTGCAGGGATTCTATGGTATAGACACCAGCAAACTGGAGCGACCTGCTGCAAGCTGGTGGGTCGTATGTTGCTTATCCTCTACTTCGTCTTCCACTGCAAGCTGACAAAATAGACAGTTAAAAATGCAATTCAGAATTCAGAAGCTGCTATTAAATTTCTTCAGGAGCTTAATGCAAGTCTTCTTAAAAGCACCTGATTTTAGGCAGTGAAAGCTCACGGCTCAGCACTTCGTGAAAATGAAGAAGGTCATTCAGGCTGGTTGTCCAATAACTAAGGCATTCAGAATAACTCATCTGGTTTCAAGAATCTTGGCTTAAAATCTTTTTGCTATTTCTTTTCCATCTAAGCAAATGCTTTAGTTGCCTCGGGGATACTGTGTGTATGTGTCGCACATCCTTTATGCTAAAAAGTAGTTCACACAGAACAAAAGTGAAAAATAAGGTTGCTTGGGAATTTTCCATCAAAATTGACCATTGAACAGTGCTGTGTTTTCAGCTTAATAAAGGCAGTCTGGATTTCCTTACCTCCTGAAAGAAAAAGTCTTTCTTCAGGGGACTGGGGAAGACTTTAATAATTTTTTGCTGGAAAGTTTTAATGTCCTGATTTCAAAATATTATTATGCCTTATAAAAATTCTTATTTGGTGGATCCAAGTCTCCTTGTCCTTCTCTGATGTTCAGCATTCACAGAGGAACTGCAGATCCCATGCTGGGTTTCCTGCTGCTTCGCCAAAAGACTACTGTTTTGCAACATGTCAGATGAAGAGCAACAGAAAAGCCCAGGGAAACGGACTTGGCTGACTGCTCGCATGAGCAAATCTGCAACAATCTTTCCAACTACTTTACTTTTTTTTTCTTTTAAATAGTGAAAATTATTTTTTTTCTGAAAAACTTGACTTTTTAATTTTTATTTTTCTCTTTCAAAAATCTTCCTTTCTAAGCAAAAAGTCTCCCTTCGGTTTTCCCTAATGAGAAATTTTCTCTTAAGAAGTATCTACTAAAGTTTCATTATTTATTTATTTATTTATGTGTTTATTTTTCATTTGTATGGATTTTGTACATTGTTTGGCAGCTGTCAAAAGTGACCTGAAGTTTCAAAACATCCAAGTGGTGACCAGTGCAAGGGTCAGCGATGCTCTTTGAACGTGTTACTCAACTCTTGCATGGCCAAAATGTTGCACCATCTTGTGGTCAGCAGGATTATAGCATCACTGCAGAAATCCCTCACCCACGTGAAGAAGGTAGTGCTAGAGCTTTAGCTAGATAAATACCCTTTATTTTCAATACAGGTATACATGTCTTTTATCTGCTTCAAACAGCTTGCTGCTTCTGCAAAGGTGAGATTTGAATAAAATAATTTGTCATTGATTTATTAAATTAAAAGGCTTCATGTAGCCTTAATCTAGCTTCAAGAACATTTAATGGCAGAGTTTATTGGATGATTTTTCTTATGTTTATAATCTGTATGAATTATGCAATATTTTTGTAACACATCATATATCATGATGTGATTTAAAATCCCATATATATTCTTGTGCCTGAAAGTAATGTGGAGAGATGTCTTTGAAAGGCCATTAAGTATAAATAAATTAAAGTGAGAGCTGGAGTGGTACTGTTGAATAATGTTCCTTGATAAGGAGACCTCGTAGACTAAATGGGTTGAGAAATTATTACTTAATAATGCCATGCTTAAAACATTCCTAATAGTTAGGGCATTCACCTGGGAGCGTTTGTGCATCTGGCCGAAGGATTGCTTACCCAGCAGCTGTGTAACGTAAAATACAATGCAGTTGCAGCAGCAGGCACAAAACCCAGAAATGCTAAGAAGAAGCCTTCATCACTAAACTGTGGATGAGGTTCATACTGGACATGTGCTCTCTAGCTTTATAAACCCTGATTTCTTTGCTATGCAAGTTCATAGCTTTCAAAGGGTGCAGCTTGAGTGACACAGCTGGGGCTTTCTGGGCATCCCTGTTGTCCAGTGAATTTAGGAGCCTGTGGGACCTACGAAACACAAAAGTGATGTTGGGTATTTTCTAACTCAGGTGTTTCACTAAAGTTCTTTACAAAATCTAGTCTTCTGTCTGTGCTCCAAGGATCTTGGAGCAGCTACTTGGCTGACCTGCAGCTGGAAAAATGTGGATGAACCAAGGAGCTGAAAGGACTCAGTGGATCAGCAGCTGAGCCAAAAGCAAAGCTTGGATCCTAGATACCACACTTGTGCTCAAGTGTCTGAGCTACCACTTCCTCCTTAATTATGACAGTGGGATGAGATAAGCAGGCAGGGAAAGGCCAAAGTGGGATATTGCGGGCAAGCAGAGGGGTCCAACAGCTGTGGAATTAATTCTTGCTTTAAGCTCTCTTTTGCCGTCACATCTTGGGTAACCACAGGCCATGTAAAAGAAATGCTGGAAAATGTAACTGAGGAGACAGGATGGGTTTGGTCAGGTGACAGCTGCTGTATGCACACTAGGAGGAGAACAATACCAGAAAAGTGTGGAATTTTTTGGCTCTTACACACTTTTCAGATTCTCACTTGGTCAACTTCTGTCAGGTATGGTTTTGCCACTGCAGCCTGCAAGGGGCTGCGGAGATGCTGTGAGTTAGCACTAAATGCACTCACTTCAACACTGAAATTTGTCCTTCTGGGGGGGGGATGTTGGACCAAGCTGGACTCTGTCGGCAGCATCAACCTGGGTATTCACCCCAAGCTACAAGCAGCAGGGATATGTTCTGATAGGGTCTACTGAGAAAAGATTCCTCTTCTTGATCAAGGTTTTGGGGGACTCAAAACACTTCTTTTTCCCTACCTGATCACAAAGGCTGGAAGTCCACATAGATGGCTCTTTTCTGGGGATGCTTAATGTTCACATCAGTGCTACTCTACACTGGCATTTTCCCCATCATTGCATTAGCTCTGATTAACCTCCATTGCTGGTAGCAATAAAAGGAAAGTGCGAATGGTGACAGGCTTTTTGCAATTTCACTGCAGAGCCACTGACCATAGTATGGACAGAACAGGTCCAAGTGCTGCTGGGGTTGCTCCTGCATTCCAGCATTTTGTGGAGTCCCCATCAGTGGTCCCAGAAGCACACCTGCAGCAGGAGATGCCTTGTCTGAAGGTATTTTTTTTCCATAGGGTTAGAGACCCTTATGTGTACCAGTGGTTTTTTACCCGTATTGCTGTAATAGAGACTAAAGGATGCTGTGAACCTCCTCTGTGTTACTGTCATGGGAAGAACTGTAATGATCAAGCCAAGCTCTGCATTAACTGTGTCCACTTGAGTGGATTCAAAGAGCTCAGTCGGGCTCCTGGCTATGACTAAATCATCTAATTATAGCCTTTCCGTGCTGTGCTTTTTGCATTCGTTCCTGATCCATCATTGCATTGATTTTTAGAATTGTGTTCTTTAGCACTCCATGGTCTCAATTTTCACATCCTCCTCATCTCCTGTCCTCTCAACTTCTCCACACCCGCTGCATGTTGACTACTCATCTTTCTAAGCATTTTCCTTAAACCAGGCTTTTAATCATGTTTCTCTTCTGAGGCGGAGAGCAAGGTGAGCCTTGATGATTTAAGTGACACTTTGACCTTTGTACAACTGCCTGTTCACATTAACCTTTCTGTGGCCCTATACGGTGGGTTTTGAGCTGTACATAATAATGTGCCTTTCTGGTTAAGTCACAGGTAATGTCAAAAATTGCAGCTTGGTAAAGTGTTAGACTCTCTCAGGCAGCCTTCTACTGAAAATATCAGTGAAGGAAGTCAGAAGTGTTTTGTCTTTGCCATAGTACTGCAAAAACCTGAAAAGCCCTGGAGTTCACAGAGCAGTGATACCATGCTCCAGACAGCTCAAATTTAGACCAAAACAGGCTCCTGGAAAGAACTTGTACACATGGGGAGATATTTCAAAGGTCTTCATCTAAGTCTGAGCTGGAACTTGAAAGCAGCTGGATTTAAGAGTGTTGGCAGTCCTGCTGTTTTATCTTTGA
The DNA here is from genome assembly GCF_000695765.1 of Mesitornis unicolor. Classification (NCBI taxonomy): domain Eukaryota; kingdom Metazoa; phylum Chordata; class Aves; order Mesitornithiformes; family Mesitornithidae; genus Mesitornis; species Mesitornis unicolor. The sequence goes on from NW_010164054.1 coordinate 71,298, forward strand.
GTTCTGTGACACTGGATGTTTCCCCAAAAGCCTCAACTTTTGGAGTCACAGTAAATATGTAAAGCTCTTGATTTTGTTTTTTATTTTATCTGGATTTTATAGAGTTCATCTGTGAGACAGGAAATTAAAGAACTCAAAAAAGGACTTCACACATTAATTTTTTTAAAATAACTTTGGCTTTAAAATTTTGTTTTGCTTTTAAATCTTATGTCAGGATTGTATGAATTTCCTTGCATTCATTCTGCATAGCTTTAGCTCAGCTCCAAAGTCAGATTAGCTCTCTTGCTAAATGTTCCCAAAAAGTATGACTGAGATTCCTTTTTAATACTGTTCTCAGCTGAGCTTATGTATAATCCTTTTCAAAGTGTAAAATGCCAAGGGATGTTTATATGCTACAGCTTATATGACAGTATATTGTTGTTCCTTCACACTTCACTGAACAGTCTACGAATACTAATCTATAAATCACTTACTTTTCTCACAGGCACTTGAAAACTTTTTGCTGTTTGTGGCATTGTCTGTTCTTTTCTAGGTATATAAAATGCTTTCATTTAAAGAATGACAGGCTGTAATGATCTCCTATTTGTTTTTCTGCAGTATTTATGGACCCTGGCTGAAACAAGGGCCAAATTATGCTGGACTCTAGAGGACCGCATGGGTATGTCCTGATCTGGGGAAGCTGTAAGTGAATGAGCAAAGGTGGGATCCCCTCCAGTGCAGAAGAGGCAATGAAGGGTGAAGGTGGTAGTTTTTCTCCCAGAACCATGTAGAGAGGCCCGGGCAGAGTTTGGAATTAAATCAATTCCTCCAGATTTCAAAGCACTGCACTTCCACTGTGCATTCAGCTGTCTCCATTCAAGGATTAGTAAACATCAACATGCTTACTCATATTTTTGAAAGCAAAAGCCTTCTCCTGTGAACACTACCCCAGCTGGAAGCTGCTCTTTCCTACAGAGAAGGGAGGTCCAATGCCATAAGGTTTGTCTTGATTTTAGGGGGGGAAAGAGATTCCAATGAGTGGGGCAGACATTAAGCAGAAAAATAAGAGGAAGCAGGAGACGTTCCCTGGCTCTTTATTGCCAGAGCATAAGACAAAATCTTTCCTACAGAGAAAATAGCCTACCTGCCTGCTCTAATGGACTGGCTGCAGAACAAGGAGAAGAGTGCTTCTCAGAAAGGGTAGTGGAGTGGTGTCTTTCATGTCCTGCTTTGCTTCAAGACAAAAATGTGATAAAGCAGCATGAGGCAACGCTCCCATGATCAGTCAGTGCAATGTAAAGAATTTGTTGTGCAAGAAAAAGGTCTAGGCAGGAATAACTTTTTTTTTCCTGAAGAATTTGCCTTTGGAGGTGGGACAAGAACCCAGATTTTCACCTGCTCCATGTAGAAGCCAGAAGGGTTTGCCATGGATTTAAAATCTATCTGGGCAGTTTTGCTTACCTATCTCTTTTTTTGAAAATTGTTCTGTGCATTTCTACAACTGCAATTAATTGCAGGGACTTCAGCACGTCTCAGTGCAACAGACTGTACTGAGAGAACGTAATGTAGCCAGGGCCCATCAAATATGCAACTCCAAGTCTGTATCTGGAATTATTAGCAGGCATTTTGCTTGGAAAGATATGAACTTGACTTCAGTAAAGCCTTTGACACAG
>NW_010164055.1:0-888 GCF_000695765.1 Mesitornis unicolor
CGGCCACGGGGGCCAGGGGGGCCGATGGGACCGGGCAGCCCGTTGAGACCGTCTTTGCCAGCAGCACCAGCGGAGCCAGGAGGACCCTGCGGGAGAGGAGAGGGGGTGAGCACCACAAAATCAATCCACTCCAGCCCCAACTCATGTCCCCAAACCCAATGACAGCGTGGACCCCCCCACGAGGACGTACCCTTGGACCAGCAGGACCAGAAGCACCAGAAGGACCTTGTTCACCAGGAGAGCCCTGTGCAAAGCAAGGAGGAAGAAGGGGTCCTGTTAGCATCTCACGCTGCTTCCAGGACCTGGGGCAGCACTTGGGACCACTGTCACCCCATGGGACTTACGGGAGGACCAGGAGGACCCTGGAGACCGGAGAAGCCTCTGTGACCCTTCATGCCTCTGTCACCCTGTTCACCGGTTTCACCTTTGTCACCACGGGGACCTTGTGGGCCCTGGAGGAGGATGAGGAGGAAGATGAAGATGTGTTGAGTGGAGTCAGCCACTGTCCCTGTCCCCACGGGGACACAGAAGACCCAAGGATGGAGGAGGACATCAACTCACAGCAGGACCACGAGCACCAGCAGGACCAGGGGGGCCAGCGGGACCTTGAGGACCCTGGGAGAGGAGAAGAGGGGACAGGTCAGAGCATCTTGCACCTACTGCTGCCACCAGCCCGGGGCAGCATCACTCCGAGGGGTGGTGGGACACCCGGCTTCGTGAGGGAGGTCCCTCCAGTGAGTTTGCAGGACCAGTCCTTGCTCCACAACTGGGCAGACTGGGGGGCGCTGGGCAGGGCATCACTTACGGTCTCACCGCGATCTCCGCTCTTGCCAGCAGGACCAACAGGGCCGGGGGCACCGGGGGCACCGGGAGCACCAGGGGGGCCAG
>NW_010164056.1:0-10636 GCF_000695765.1 Mesitornis unicolor
TTCTGTGATTCTGTGATCTATAATAGTTAATGTCAAGATCAGTCAAGGAAATTTCACTTTGGTGGTTGTTTGAAGTACAAGATAGATATGTGTGTCACCCCTCTTTATGTATCTGCCAAGCAAAGAAACAAATCTGTCTTCCAGAGCTAACAAAAAGCCCTTAAAATGATTTTTAAAAACCCTGGCTATTATAGGTTTGATTTTTTCATTTTGAACAAAACTGTAAGATTTTCTCATTCCAATATTCTGCAGTTGTCCCACTGAGACAAATGTAACAATTTTCACTTTTCCCCTTTAGTATAAACACATTTTCTGTATTTTTTTTTTAGTACCTCTTATTTTCATTTTTTTTGGCACAAGACATGACTATAGAGGAAGATTGTGATTCTTAACTGTTTTTAATAGGGCTGCTGCAAATACCCAGTAATTCTATCAAAACCAGATGAAATAACTCTGGCATATAAATAGCTTAATGGTGAGTGGAAAGAAGAGTCCACTGCATTCAGTCCTTTCTCTGAGGTTGCCTTGAGCTGCTTTTATACTTATAGAGGTGAGATGTTCGGAAGTAACCTTAAAGCAGTGCTAAATGCTTTATGTGCCTTACCTTGGTGACAAAGGGTGCCAGACCAATCTTAGATTGTGAGATAGAACAATTTATAGAAGTTTCACCACGCTAACATAGAGTGGACTGAAGACAGTATTGATCTTTCTCAGAAATTCCCCTAAAGGAGAACTTAAGCATGAGATGTATGCTCTAAATAAGGTAACCAGTGAAAGGTTAAGTTTTAAGAAAAATACAACCATGACAGAATGTTAATGAGTACTGAAGTCATTCTGACCTAAACATAATTGATCTGGTAGGCTGGTAGAAATCAAATATCCTAATATACTAAAGTTGTGCAGGCTTGGAAAAATGAAAATGTAAGGATGTTGTCAAAGTGAGTTTAAAGGGCATTTTCCCCCTAGTGTTAAGTTTACCACTACCCAGTTTCCTCTTCAGCATACTGCATACTTAAAGGGCTAAGCATCAGTATGAAAATAAGTCAGGGACTGTTTATTCAGTAGCTCATTGTTCTGTAATTGGGTTGAGAAACCACCTTTATTTTAGTAGCAGAAGATAATTAATTTCTTCTTTGCTTGCTTTTTGAATGTCTGCAGACATGCATCTTCCTTGTACCAGTTTTAGAGGAACCTGTGTAGCAGCAAGAAAAGAGGCAAGAAATGCATGTTTATTTAGGGTCCCTCTGATTACACAATCTATGACTAAAACCTTTTAACTGTTGTATTTTTTTTTTACATAACAAAGCAGCAAAACAAAGAGATGAAATTGTAAGATTTCTGAATAAATTATTTTAGATGCAGCTCTGAAGTGAAATGAAAGCTGCTGGGATGGCGTGCAGCAGAACTACCAGAAACAAAAGTTCAAAAAAATCAAGAAAATTCTAAACATAACCCGTGAAATTGATTCACAACCAAAACCGCAGACTGCATCTCTAATTCAGATGCTTCTCACATGATACAGTATAGATCTGTGCATAGTAACAGAATGTCCTAAAAAAAATCAGAAAGAAGAAATAAAGACAGGAAACAAAAGAGAAATGGGCCAGAGATGAAGACGATCAAACTTTTCTCCATGGTTCCATCCTTCTCCCACAGAGCAGGAACATTCATCTGCTGATTTTTTTGGGTTCAAGATGCTCCTGCTTTTTTAAAGTGTAGTAGCCACCCACAGTTATCCTGCTTCCTGCCTTCTGTTTTATTGTGGTTCTATTAATAGTATGAACGCTTGTGGGTTTTTCAATGATACAGTTTAATGATTTCATTTTACAAAGAAATAAGAACTCACAAGTCCAGAAAATCCTGCATAGCACAGGGCATTGAATTTTCCCCTCTTTAAATCAGATAATCTTGTGTGGAAAACAAACAGCTTTGATTTAAAGGTTTGCAAAGACAGATCATGACAACAGGCTCTTAATTAAGTACCATGAGATATTTGCAGGGAACATAAATTTGAGCTGGATGGATAGGTTTAAGCAAATTCCAGTTTTTCCCCAGCACTGAATTAGCAAATCAGTGTTGCAAAAAGAAAGTATTTGTATTTTGCATGACTGATGTTCTCTTAGTTCAGAGATATCCCCTGTCAGCAGTGATGGTGAGCGAGAGAGGCAAAGGGAAAGCAGCCTGGTGATGAAGAACAAGTATGGTCACTGCTTGGAGAATTCAATATTTCAGTGTTGCATCCCTGCCAGATACTGCTCAGAAAGCCAAAGGCAGATTGGTTCCTACTAATTAAAATGTGGGGGGAGGAGGGGGAGAGGAAAGAAGAAGCTTCTTGATTTCCTTCTTAAATCTATAACTTTGTTCCTTATGGGGAGCTAATCTCCTGCCAAGTGACATTGGCACTATACCTGGGAAATGCCTTCCAATAGTTGTTTCTCCGATGAAGGTGCAGATTGGGACAAAGATGAGGTGACATGGGGCGAGGTGCTCTGTCCTGCTCTGATGCGATGCCTTACATTTCACACCAGAGGAGTGCCGTACACACTGAGCTCTGTCCACACTGCATCCATCCCCTGACTCAGACCTCAGCTGACAACTGGTTTTCATAGCGAGAGAGATCTAGTTTAACTGTGAACCTTTGCTGAATGAGTATGCTTTTACTAGGAAATAACAACCAGTCAGCTTACCGGGAATTAATAGCTTATTAGAACTATTACTCTGAGCCCTTTTTTGCAGCCTTCTTAAGGCACATGCTCTGAGCGTTCTCTCTCCTGAAGCTTCTGTTTTGTTAGCAGCTTTTTGTGGATTTATTTTTAAAGTATGCATACACTGAGTTTGTGACAGTCAACAATTTATTGACTGAAGTGTGAAATTAATTTTCCCCATAACAGCCAGGTTAGTGCTTGTAAAGTAGCACAAAGAAGGTACTCAGAATATGAATTTGAATGTTTAACAAGAGATTTCTTTCGTGAAAATCACTGTTTGTATGATTGTGACTACGCTAGAGAGCTCGTTCAATACATATTTCTCTAACCTAGTAGTTCACACTGTTAAGATGCTTCAGTTTCAGAACACTGATTTTTAATGTAGCTTGATTTTCACTATCATTTTATGTTTCAGCAGCCAGACTTGGCAGCCACATAATATGAAGCTTCCAGGGAGTCAGGGCTTGAGGCCTCTGAGGTGGCAGTGATGACCTTTCCTTAAACTCGGAGCAACAACTTGTGCTTGGCCCAAGGTAGAGCAGGGCTCTCTCCCTGGTATGTGTGGTGGAATATAAACCTGGGGAAACATGTACCTTGAGAGCTCTCAGTGGAATTACCAGGGCTCTCATCCTGCTCACCCCTGTGATCAGTCACATTATCAATCTGTCCTCATTCGCCTCCTAGTTTTTACAAAGACTCTGTGCCATGCTGTTCCCCTTCCTGTACATGGCAGTGGCTCTGCGCGTCACCTCACTTGCTCCTCTCCGTACCATTTTTGCCATCCCTCACAAGCTCAGGACCCTCTCTGTGGTTATTTTTTCTGTGTGTACCATACCTTTCCTGTTTGTTTGGTTTTTTTTCCTGTAAATCTTCCTTTTCTCCACAGGTTTCTCTAATCCCTGCCAAGAGCTCCACTTGGTGCTGGTTTTGTTTTCTTTCTCTTTGAAAAGGAAGCCATGCAGGATGCTAATATTATATTCTCCACCAAGCTGCTGTTCAAAACTGACATACTTAAGGGCAGTGTTATGCTGTAAGGTGTTGGTCTGTAGGTGGTTATCAATTTGTCCTCATTCACCTCCTAGTTTTTACAAAGTTTTGACCACCATAACCGAACAGAAGCAACAGCAAAACCTGCAGATAAATACTACCATGTTTAGCTATAAAGTCCAGTTCATTATTATTGCATACTGCTTTAAAAGTAGTGCAAAATATTGTCAAAGCATCAAACAATACAACTGGTACTGATCTTGTAGTGGGTACCTAATGGTTATCATTGAAATCAGTTGCTAGTATAATTGTTTTGGTACACAGTTTATTTGCTGATGTCATATCATAACCTGCAATCAGCTTAGTACTCTCCTATGGTGGTAGTTAAAAGAATATAGAAATATATTAAATGTATCTGGATGGCATGGTAGTTCATGCTACAATATGGCAGTTAAGCAGGCTGGGGAACCAGTGAGGCAAGGGGTGATAAAGGGGCAATTTGCCTACAGTACAGAATTATTAGATATATTTGTGCAGCTGACATCCACACCTGGGAGAGGCAGGGGATTTAAAAGTAAATGCATTTCGGGTAAGGACAAAGGTATATCTTCAAAAATTAGAGGTAGTGCCAAATACATTGATTCTTTCTGTAGATCAGGCTCTTAAAGTTATTTCCTTTCTCAAGCAACTTTCTATTTTAATTTAAAACTCCTAAGATTTAATGATAGCTAAAATAGGCTACTATATAAAGATGTCCTTCTCCACCTCTTCCTTTAATTGCCTTCTAAAGCCGACAATTCAGTCACGATCCTGTGACAGTTGTATTGCTGTGGAACTGTGTAGTCCTGTACTGCCCATCGCAGTGGGACTTGATGCAACCTGGTGGTCTGCACTGAGCAAGAACATTATTTGAAGCTTCATTTTTAGAATAACAGCAGTATTTTCTTCTCTGTTTTCTTGTGGAGAATTTGGAAAAGATGCACATAAGGCTTTTTGCCAGGACAGAGCAGGTAGCCTGCTACATGAAGTCAAGGAAAGGATGTACAACCAGCCTTCATATGCTCATCATGAATCACAGAATGCTTTGAGTTGGAAGAGACCTTTAAAGATCATCTAGTCCAACCCCCCTGCAGTGAGCCAGGACATCCTCAACTAGATCAGGTTGCTCAGAGCCCCATCCAACCTGACGTTGAATGTTTCCAGGGATGAAGCCTCTACCACCTCTCTGTGCCAGTGTTTCCCCACCCTCATTGTAAAAAATTTCTTCCTTATACCCAGTCTAAATCTACCCTCCCTTAGTTTAAAACCATTACTCCTTGACCTGTCACAACAGGCTTTGCTTAAAAGATGGTCCCCATCTTTCTTATAGGCCCCCTGTAATTACTGAAAGGCCACAATAAGGTCTCCCATCAACCTTCTTTTCCCCAGGCTGAACAATCCCGGCTCTCTCAGCCGGTCCTCATAGGGGAGGAGCTCCAGAGAGACTGACATTCGTTCACTCCCTTTGTGTGATCCAGAGCAGGTGCAGGCTGGCCATAGCTGGTTCCCCTCCTCGAATACTGGATGACTCTGGCTGTACTCTTCCTTATTCAAGGATTTCTTACCTTGCCTATGGGCTTCCTACACTGCTTTGCAGAACCAAGTCCAACTAAACCTTGTGTTAAAACAGTGATGAGTGTTAAAAAAATGATAGATGTCACCTATGTTCATTTTATGTGTAACACAGGTGTCAAAAACATATAAAGGAAGCAGTTCTGAATTTAAAGGGAAGCTGAAAAAATGCACAGTTTTAGAGGTTTTTGCCAAATTATAGTGGGATAATTATCCATCTCTGAACAGAACTGCTGTAGCCACGAATGATAAATATCTTGCCTGTGTGACTTTATAACCTGTGATTTTCATCAGAAATGTGAGGTCATGTGCTTGTGCCAGACAGAAAATATCTGTATTGCTCATGCTGTAGGCACTGCCATTTTCACAAATTTGACACTGAGCAGTTGAGAGGTTAGGCTGGTTGCATGGCAAGTCTGCTATCAGTGCTGTCTGAACTTCACAAGTCAAAGCTTCTAGCTGTGACATTCATTCATGCAAAATTTGAGGTATAATCTCTATCACTAAATTTGACTTTCCCACAGGGTTTCCAGGAGACCGGGTCTCATTTTAGTCACTACCTTTTCATTACTGTTTTTTTGTTTCACATTTAATGGTCTTCCGTTTGACACTTTCTGTTTTTTGCATAGTTTCAGGAAGGTAACTTCAGGAGGAAGACTCCCACATTGTTGCTTGACTTGTCTATTACTGTGTGTCTTGAATATCCTGCGTTCACAGTGATAATACAGTGCAGCTTTTGTACTAATAGAAGTACACCTAAATAATTTTCACTTGTCTCGGAGCATCTGCTATCTCCTCCCACATTCTTCCTTAAATTTTAACACAGGATCTCTTAAAGAAAACCCTGCTTCATAGTTAAACTAGCTCATCGTATTGATGCATTTTTAAAACACATTTTTCTGTGAATGGAAAATGCACTTTATTAGTTTGAAACAATTTTGTATTGGAAACATTTCTAAAAAGCTGAAGTATAGTTTGTTAATTTTCTGGGTGAAGTTTCTGTTCACTGGCTTTTTCTCTCCCCTCAGGCGGTGGCTTACTTACCTCACAGCCAATTACAGCTGGGCAGCACTCGCAACGGGAATTCATAATTTTAGAAGAAACTCTTGCAAACAGATGGCCCCATATTTTTTTGGTAAGGACTGCTGAACTCCTTTAGTATCTAATTTAAGTAAAATCTGTGAGCTGACAGCAGGATAGGACTTGTGCTATATCGCCAGCTTCAGGCATTAAAAAATAACAAGTTTTTAAAATATAATGAACTTTTAAATTTGCCTTGTGATTTTTCAACCTCCAAGTGGTCTAATTTTCAAATATTTCTCTGGAAGGATGAAAGCTAAGAACCTGCCTTCCTTTCAAATAAAAACTTAAATTCTCATGTAATTCTGGAGATTTTGAAACTGAGGTATCACAAAGGATATCATGTTGTGAATCTTCTGGAAAAAAACCCTGGGACTTGCAACTATGCAGCTGATGGTACGTGACAGAGCAGAAGGTGGTTAACACTTAGATTTCATCTGCAGCATCAGGACACTGAACCCATTTGTTATTGGCCTGTCAGTGCATTTTTCTCCACTTTAAGGATTTTGTGACATTGGTTGATGCTATTGTCAGAAAAAAACAACTCATTTCCAAGCATTTTGCCTTATAAAGATGGTGAGACAAAGAAAATCAAAAAGGGACAATAAACCCAGAACAATAAGGGGAGGAAAAAAAACAACAAAAAACCTACACAAAACAAACGAAAATGAGATAACAAGGATCAGGGCATAGGAGAGAAAAAGAAAAGTACTTGGAAAAGGAGAAGAGCAATCAATGGAAGCAGGAGGAAAAGAAACCTTAAGAGACAAGAGACTATCTGGAGCCCTTCTGGAGGAACACCCCACCTCCTTAAGGCTTCTCCCTGCCTTAAAAAGAGCTACAAGGCTCCAACTGCACCTGAATCTCTTTTGGTGGAGTGTTTTGTCTTTCTGCCATCTCTGTAATCTGAAATGAGGTATATCTTCATGACTTACTCTAGAGAATCGTAAAGCTATTTCTTAGTGAGCCAAATTTATTAGTGTAGTCTTTGGGATTGGTCAGTTTGTTTTTTATTTAAGAGGACTGTTGGTTTTTTCTCATAGCCAAGCCAGAGAACTCTGGCAGGGACCCAGCAACACCGTCTAGGATACTGCAGTAGAGGGTGCCACATCATCACCACCCATAATGGATAATGTATGTACATTGCACCTACCCTGCTCCTCCATGAACATCTGTCAGCCAAGTGAACTCTCACGTGCTTGAGTAGAAAATTATCTATAGAAAGAAACATGTACCAAATGCTCGGGCCTCAGCCATCATTACAAAGGACCAATTTGTTTAACCAAGAAAAAAATCAGAACTATCCCAGTAAGAAACATTATCAGAGAGGAAAGCTGGTACACAAACCTTGGTCAAAAGGGTTTATTCTGTTAGATGATTGTAGATCACTTTGCCGCAGCTAACAGTTTAGATACATTTTTCAACTCCCTTCCAGCAATGTTGTGTTTACCTAAATGTGCATGTCTGCTGCAACAACCGAAGCCCTGAAGAAAAAGGAACAATTGCAAGAGTAAAAAACGTGTGCTGTATTGGTTTCATGATAGCGATTTTTCTGTTAATCTCTTACCTTCCAGTAATACGATCTTCTGCATTTCAGGATACCTCCACGTGCTTCGTGCAGTAAGATAAATTGAAAGAAATGACCTAATTAGAAAAACAGTTCTTAACTCCAGGTGCTAAAGGTTTAGCATCACCACTGGGCATTTCTTTCTTTGAATGGAACTGTGAGAGTTAATACTATATTAATCATGGCTTTGTTACGACAGACAGATCAAATCAAGTTTAGTTCCCTGATGAATCTTAAGCTGATAGAATTTTCAGGAAAAAAGGTTTTGTGGTTTGGTTTTGGGGTTTTTTTTGTTGTTTGTTTTTTTTTTTTCCTAATGTTCAAAAGCCAGACACCTAAAGGCATTTAAAGATCAAAGGATACAAATGGGAGGGTCAAATGGTGCTTTCTCCTGTCTATGTGTATCTATTTCTTAAAGGGCTGTCAAGGCTGCCCACTCACTTCTGGAAATAGAGTTAAACGTATGTGTCTCTTACATATTTTTACATTGTACTTGAAGTGGTTTTACTAGAGTTTTTGAGGTTTTTTGTTGTCTGGAAATAAGCATCTTTTAAAAACAGGCTGCAGAATGTTATTTCTTCAAGACTTTCTGTTTTTTGTGTTCTTTTTATAACGTTTTATGTCATTGCTCTCATTTTTTACTTTTGCTTAATGGACAGGATGGACTAATTTGTTTTAATATCAAAGGGATGGAGGAAGTATACTTCCTTAACATTAAAAGTGCCATTGAGTTCAGATTACTTGAAATTTCTGGTTTTTATGCTTGAAAGTTAGATGAACTGGAACCAGGATGACTATTTTACTTTCAAAGAGAAAAGAAAATAATTTTGGTTTAAAAATTAAATGAAACCAACAGATTTTAGCTGTGTTCTAGGGGGTATAGCAGACACGTACACAAAAAGCTTGTGTCACTGTGAGTCAAACTGCAGATTCATGATATAGTCAGTTTGTTTATAATCTGATGACATTGTTATGATTTAAAAATAGTTACTAGCTATATGTTGAAATTAACTTTTACAATAAATTACTGCTAGAAAGATGTTACAATTTTGAGATCCCTAACATGATTTTATAAATTGGTCTTTCTCATACCCCTACATAATACATTGAGACAACAGAATCTGGTTAGCCTGATTGCTTGTCATTTCCCCTTTTCCAGAGCTTTTGTTCAGTTAGAGCAACAACAACAAAAATCCAATAATATTGCAGTTTTTGTAACTTTTGCGGTCATTTGTAAAATTGAACAAAGCTCTAATATGAGATCACTTTTTAGGAAAATTCCAAGTTTACATAATATTGTAAAGAAATATGCAGGGAAGGTGTCCCTGTTGTAGTTGATCATATTTTCAAATCCTGCCAGTAAATACAGTCAGTAATGGGTTCTTATGAATGTTTTTCGTTTTTGCCACACTTAAACTGTCTTTTTCCCTGCTTATGCATTTTGACACCCTTAACTTTTTGTCCCCACTTTCTCTAGTCTTATTGCTCTTGCTGAAAGGCCTGTTAATATTTGCACTGTTCAACATATCTCCAAAATTCTGTGTGATAAGCAAGAGCTCCCCTACCAACACTGAAGATTTTTTTAAAATGTATTTTTATTAAGTAAAAGTTAGGTGATTATTCCTTTTGAATTGTAGAGCAAGCTAACAGGAAAAAAATGAAGCTAGGAGAAACTCTACCTGACTGATAGATGATATTCCCTAGGTTTGCGCATTAACGATGTGTATGCATTATTAAAGTCTGAGGAGTACATCACTGGCATGTAAATCTCCCTGAGGCATGTGGTTAGATCACTAAGTACCTGTGTTTGAAAGAATGATTCATATGTAGTTGATCATGATTTCATACCAGATTTACACCTGGTGCAGATTTCCCTTCTGACTGACTTTTTGGTCTACAGGTTGACAATAACCTTTTGTAACTTGGACATCTTAGTGGTTACAAGTGGAAATTATCAAAAAGTGGATGTAAGATGAGGCATATTCAGAGGCAACACTCTAGGTCTTTTCAGCTATAAGGACAAGAAAAAAAGATATGGGACAAAAAAATTCTTATTTTAATAGGATTGGTGTCTAAAAGAGAATTACCACCAAGTTAGATTATAGTTTAATTCAGTTTAATAGTGTGGAAACAACATGAGCGATATGTCGATAAGTATGTGAGACGAGCAGTTTGAAAGTCTGACTTTATGCAGTTTAGAGAGGAAGAAGTGTGAATTATTCTCCAACTAGACTTCTCTGTGCATTAATTACAACGTTCTACTTCAATATTCAGTCAAGTAATAGAACACATGATATTGTAGTATCATTTTGTTTAGGTTTGCAAATGGAGAGATTTGAATATGAAGTTAGCTGGAATTTTTCATACAAAAAATAATTTGCTGCTAATGCAGTTTTGGATCAACTGGAATTACTTGCAAATTCACACTGGAATTTGGCCAGTAAGCTCCAGGGAACAAATACTGAAAAACCCCTAAAATGTGAAACATTTTGTTTTTATATAATATTTTATAATTAGGTGTGCCACTTTTTCATTTTAAAACAATGTATTCTTTCAAAATCGAGTTAAATATTTGAGATGGCATGAAAATATATTAAATTCTAATGAAATAAAAATATTTGATTTCAAAACTATTTTATTTGACCTAGCAGTCCATCCTGGTTTGAGCTAATAGAACTAATTTTCT
>NW_010164057.1:0-6720 GCF_000695765.1 Mesitornis unicolor
CTTTGGGCGAAGAGGGGGGCACGGGGGCCGGGGTGGGAAATGCGGGCTGCGTTACAGGTAGTTTGGCGGAGGGAGGCTGCGGTGGTCGCACGGCGGAGTTAATAAACTCGGGCAGTTTTCTCAAACCTTGGCTCAACTTGGTACGCGGTTTGCCCCTGGCAGGCCAGTGTTTGGCCGGTTTGATGTTAAGCCGTGTCAGGGATGATGCAGTGCTCGCAAACGGTTTGCCATACAGGTGTGTGTGAAGTTGTTACACCTCAGCTTTTCTGCAGATGTGTACATCATTTTTTAAATTTTTTTTTTTTTTTTGTCTTTCAGACTTATTGGCCAGTGTATGTTAACATTGTATAGTTATGTTGTTACAGAACCAAAACAATGTATATATTTCTTCTTACCTATAGAGGAGACATGTGGCAGCCCTTGTAAGCTCAGCTACCACCCAAACTAGACTGAGTTCAAAAAGTAAGCACTGCGATTCAGTAACAAAGAGGCTTTCTAAAAATAGATCTGCTTAGAAAGATGGTTAGGCTGTGCAATTGTATTGTGCCACTTTAAAAGTGACTGGTTTAAAGTTAAGAAACTAAGAAAATGTCTCTTCCTGTAATGTATACTTGGACTATTTTATTGTTATCAAATCAGATACATGATGTGTAGAATTCCCGTGGGTTTGGATGCAGTGACACACAGCTAAAGACCTGTCAATGGAATATGCTCCATTTCTTATTTTCATTAGACCAAGTGTTCATGTGCTGATAGGACAGGTGCTGAAAGCACCTTTGTTAAGCAGTTAACCTTATAGCAGGAAGGAAGTAATTCATGTTACTCTGTCCTTCTAGCTCTTGCTGAATAGTTTTGCTGAGAAAGTGTTAGTTGGTATCAATAGCAACCAGCATTGTTGCCAATTCCTCTCTTCCAGACAGGTACTAAGAGAACTACAGCAGGAAAAAACCCAATAGATTTCAGGGACCAAAATCAGTAAAGCAGTAGATAGGGAAAGGAAGATGTGTTAGCAGATCAGAAATTCAAAATGCCTATGGTCTTTGTATTGGTTGTAATCAGCCCTTAATCCTTTTGTTTTTTTGGAAAACATTTTATTTGTATATTCTGTTCTCCACCTAAGTTATCTAATTCTTTGTAGCTGGATGTGGCTTATCAGATGTGATTTATTCATGCATACTGTCTAAAAAAGGAATCTTGAATAGAAGTAGTGAATCTTGAGTGGAATGGTAGGAATGTAACCTTTTCCAGCAGTTTGGAAACGTAAAATTAATCACTGAAGTTCTTCAGATCCATTTAAGTTTCAGAGACATACTTTTTTTTTTCCTGCAGAAGGAACAGAAAATGGTTTAAACTGTACCCTTTATGGATAAAAGGGTGATTTTTTTTAATGCATTCAACAAACAGGAGGTTACAGGGGCTAAAGAATATGCTAAGATGTTAAATTATTATTGTTTAGAAAGTCTGTAAGGATAACATTTGCTAACTCATGGTGACAATACATGCAAAACTGGTAGTAAAAACATCAACAGAAATGCCCTGTAGGAATGTATCAGCAGGTGGATGAGCAGGTAAGCTAATGTAAAATTGTAGCTTTACTGTAAGCTTTCTAAAAGTGATTGTAGACTACAGGATCATATATATATTTACAAAAAGTAAATATTGTCTTCTGGAGTAGCTTAAGGAAATGTTTACATTTTTCATAATCTGAAAGCAAACTTGGAAATTTTTACTGAGGAAAAAAAGGACGTGCTAGCAGTAATGCAAAGCTCTGAATCACACTATGATAATGATATGTAATGATATTTGGATAGGTTCAAAGCAGGAAATTTACGTGAGAAAAGGTAGTTGGGAATGGAAAACATGATGCATTTCATTAAAATCACTTATCATGTTCCTTCATGTGCTATACACCATCAGATGGAAATAGATCATGAGTTTGAAGTCAAGGAGACTTAACTCTCATAAGCAGACCTGTGGTTGATCAGTTGTCACTGCTTTTTAGGTAAAAGCTACTTAAAGGAACAAATGCTGTCAAGATTCATCCTCGAATTAGCAGCCATATTAGTGCAGATGCAAATCAAAAATAAAGGATGAAGAAGTTATTTGGTCTGAGGACATAGGGGTGGGAAGAATTTATACAATGGTAACCATACTTTAAAAAAAATTACATAAAACTTTTAATGTGAAGGTCTTTTATTACTGATACCTGTCTTTCAGCTTTAAAGTGGTCATGTTTGAAGCAGAAGACTTTTGTTTGAGGAAAAAAGTTTGTAAAAAGAAAGGTTTCTTCCATTTGTTTAGTGAAAATATTTTCTTCTATTTCATAACTAGGGCGTGGTGATCTAATTGGTCTTCGTAGGCACTGTACAATAAATAATATTGAGGAATATTGCAGTTCATTAGAGAAGCTCTTGCATGTTGCACATATATAAATGGTGTAGGTGTTGTGAATCAACAAAAAAGGTGGTTGTTTCAAAATCTGGTGCAGGAGTAGAACTACATCAACTTGAGAGACTCTGCACAAGTAGAATTATTTTCATAAATGCATTTAAAATACTTATAGTTGAGGCAACATACTGTACCGTCAGATTATCAGAAAGCTCCAGGAATGTTTCTGCTCTCAAGGGCATACTGATCATTACTCCCCTGCTTATTTACATACATATACCTTCCTGTTTGTGCTCTCATTTGTACTACCGAAAACAACCTTTGACAGCTCATTTTCCTCTACATTTGTAGCCAATGAGAAGAATTAACTGCAAGTAAGAGCTAATTTTACTGGTGTTAGGAACAAGGCATTGCCTTCTGTATACAGAGCTAATTATCTTAAAATATTTTTTCATTTTTTTAATATACTAATTTTGGTGTCTCTTGTCCTTTATACTTCTGAAGGGAACCCTGGGCATTAGTGGCTCTGGTGGTTTTTGTTGTGTGTCAACCATCCTGGTTGCATTGAAAGAATTTGCTGCTATTGAATTTTGTCCTTTAAGCCTCTTTATTTTTGAGTGTCTCCTTTTCTATTAATAGGTTACATCAGTAACACTAATATCTTGTTGCTTAGACTTTATAATAGCAAGAGCAGCAAAGGTGAAACTGCCAAGATTATTGTGCTTTCTGGAAGGCTCCAAGAGCCCCATGAAAACCAGTGTGAAACTTTCTACGTGTCCTCTATTGCTGCTTGGGAAAACTTGGAGCAGTGGCAATAAACAGTAAAAAGTAATGCATGTTTTCAACTTCAAAGTTCTCTTCTCAAGTGCAGTGATGAGAAAGGACAACATTTCATAAGAAATCTTCAAGTCTCCAGAAATCATTGCCTTATTGTATCTATCCATCAGGCAAAGATTGCCATACTCCCAAGGCTAATTAGATGACAGCTAATTCAGTCTTTGCACTGCTTTCTCTCAATTTCCATCTGAATTTATTTATGCTCTGCTTTTTGTACATTTTGCCTGTTCTATTTATATTTTTAAAGTAAATATTTAGTATATTTATATACTAATATATATTAAAAATATAGTAAATTGTAATACAGTTCAGATATTCTAGTGAAGTATTAAAAACTATATAAAATTTATGAACAATCTGCAAGTATATATACCAAGGCTGAGTTAGTGATTTTGGGGCATTCAGTCTGATATGCTAAAGAAGCATGTATTATAATGGGCATGAACTCCCCCATTTCCAAAAACTGGTGTCTTTCACAGGCATCAGTGTATGACATTTGCAGTTTCTCATCTTCCTTACTAATAACTTGCCGTTTGGGGCGTAAGCACACTGACACACAACCTGGCTGTATCTCTTACCTGTTCCAGTTTCAATTCTGACTGAAGCCACTGTCCAAGTGTGTCCTTTTGGCTAAGCAGAATGACAAAGGCACTGGGATTTGGTTGCTTTTGATAACAGAGGCCCAATATTTATCTCTGCTTTGAGCTAATGAAAAAAAAAATCAAAATGCTTGTATGGAAATGTCCTTGTTCCATGCTTTTCCACAAATGAATAATATGAATTAAGAGAGAAGTCAATTACTTCATTTCAAAAACTGTATCAGATGAAGTAATCTCTATACTTACCTGTCCATAAACATGTATTTAGTTTCTTCGTTACATAGGAAAGCACATATTTGATCTGCAACAAATAAAGTGGTGGAACCACTCAAACCCAGGAAAAGAATTACGTACAAACTGGGAAGTAGTATTTACCGTCTGTCTCCTATGACTTCTTCTGATTGCGTGAGAGATGTCCATAATCTATGATACAAGACTGAAGAGTGTCCTGTTCTCTTCCAATTCTCACATGCATTATATATAATAAAACAGTGATGCCTGTAACTACAGAGAACGGAGCTTTGGTTCTTAGAGAAAGTCTGCCTTAGTGATCAGTCCTGTAAAGTTTTGTTTTACCTTTTTTAAACATGAAGAGCAAATATTAATGCTCATTCAGGCACTTCAGGAATCGTGATCTTGGTTAAGTTCTAGTCTATATCACAAATCAGGGTTTGTCAAACTACAAGGTTTAGCATAGTTTAGTACCATGAATATCCTTGCTTAGGGAAAAAACTCCTAACAGTTTGCAAGTTGAATTGTCTCTGGACCTTCAGGGAACAAGGTTTGCCAGATTAGAGCTGAGGTCCCTCTGGGAGCAAAGCAAAGGCATTCACACCAGATACTCCCTAAGATTAGCTACTCTGTAGTTTTATGTAATGAAGAGCACCTTTTTGTTAATATAGGCTCTTACAATTTCCAATAGCACACCAAATGACATAACTAGTTTATGTAGCATGTTTATCTCTTTCGTTTTTGCTATAGAGGAGTGATAGTGAAATTTTTGGTCTTTGCTTTCAATTGTAGGGTTTTGGGAAGGGTTTTACATGTGTGTTTTAATTGTGTTTCATTGTCACTGTTGCCAATGGTTTTCAGTAGCAGCTTTAGGAGAGAAGTGTCTGCAGTGGAAAATTCTGATGAAGTGTATGTGTTCCTACATTTTCTGCTAGCAAAAGGGGAATTAAAAAAGTGGGCTTTCCATGTGGAATGGAAAGTGATGTTGTTAGTGCTCTCAGCCTGTGGATCTGTAGGTTTGTCAATCTAAAAAGAGAGTAGAAAGAATTAGTTTCTGTGTTTTGGATGGTACTTAACTATAAGTATTGCCTTTGAAACTGTGACTACATCAACAGCTTGTGTCTGTGCCTTCTTTACAGTTCTGCTTCTCTCTTTGTTTCAATTTTGATAGGAAAGAAAGTGAAAGTTTTCATTTCATTGTATCAAAACCTTTGTGGTCCTACTAGCAATGAAAAGGAAACAGTACTATGAATAGCAGACTTTCAGCAGATGTGTGTTTGAAAGATATTGTATAATGCTAAGGAGTAGATTTTGAGGTGTTGCTGGTAATATATAAAACAAGGACTTGATCATGAATTCAGAGAGCTAACATCTTTTGTTGCTGTGAAAGAAATATGTAGCAACCTTTTTAGGCTTAAGTGAGACCTTGGTAGAAAAGTAAGCACTCTTTTTCTATTCTGTTTTTGAGATAAAATAGCAAGGATTCATAACTAATCTGTTTTGTTCTGATAAGTTGAGGTCAAAAATAGTGATGAATATAAAAAATTGATGTCAGAAGTAACAGTCTATTATGTCATTTTATTTTAGTGGCTTGATTTTCACTATGAATGGTATAGTATGATTTTTTCATAGAAATCTGAAAGAATAATAATAATTGTAAATAACCAATCCCTTCAAGAAAAGCAGGGTATGTTGTTTTAAGTTACATGGGTAAAGGTTTTCAGACCAGCTGAATAACAAGTGTAATTCACTGTTTTTTTGAAACTGAACTCCTTTAGAATTGAGCATACTCAACATTCAGATATGGTGATGATGGCCAGGAGGGAAAGGTTTAACTAGATTGAGAGAAGAGAAGCTGAATAAAGGACCTGAATATAGGGACCTAGAATATCTAGCTAAGTTACTTTTCTTGTATAGTCATGAGGCTAATCTTTGGCAGTAGGAATTCATTTCATATTGACAAGAGATTTGAGGTAGACCTTTGAGTGATGAGCAGCAGAGTTTTTTTTCTTTTTATTTTTTTCTGTTTCTTTACAAAAAAACACTTAAGTAAGGATTTTTAAAAGGCACTTAAAACTCTCTGTAGTCAGTGGAGAGAAATCTTTCATTCTACAGTCAACAGAAAGGGACAGGCTCTGTTGCAGAATGGTTTAAAGCAGAAGCATAATGTTTTGAGTTGATAGTGACTCTACTGTCCTCAGAGAGTGCAGCATATAAAGCTTGTAAAAAAGTACTTGCTGATGCAAGTGGATTTGTTCCAGGAAAGAGTCTAAAACCTTTTGAGGTCTTCTCAGTGTCCTGGTGCATCTGATAACGTGAGTCTCAATATCTAGTTTCAGTTAGCACAAAGTTTTGAGGAAGTTCCCTGGGCTGAAGGACTGATGAGGTTCAGCCAGTGTCTCCTCTGGAGGCTGATGTCCATGCCCAATGAACTACCTGGGTATTGTCATATGCTCCAAACTACCTTTTTAGTCCCATGGTTCTACTGGGCTCAAGAGATTTTCCCAGGTGTACAGTGCCAAAAGAGACAGCTATGCCCAGACATTTACTAGTAAAGGTGTATCAGTGAATTTCTCCAGAATTTACATATAGTTTTGAATTTAAATGACATTTAGCAGAGGATAACAATTGTGAGTATTTTCATATTTGAATGGGGGAAAGAATG
>NW_010164057.1:6751-9885 GCF_000695765.1 Mesitornis unicolor
ATCAGGATAATTTCTTGGCTCCTCTGTGGCCAGAGGAAGGACTCCTTCAGGAGCAGGTTAGAGGTCGTTTCCTTCTATAAACTGCCCTTTAGAGTTGTTTCTTCAGTAAAGCAGTCCTTCAGTTCAAGGAGGATTTTTGGGAAGGGCAGAGACAGAAGAAATCACAGACCTGTTGTATGCTGGTTTGCCATTCATAGTACTTACTATTTACATTTCCTCCCTCTTGCATTTTTATTAGTCTTTTCACTGAGGACTTTTTGTTGTTAAGGACTGTCTGTGATCTACAGGTTGAGTAATGTTGTTTTGGAGAGACATTTGTCTCTTCATTGACTGCAGAAGGAAATGAAGGAGCCTGGTTTCACCAGAACAACGTCAGCTTTTGTGCATACGTCCCTTAAGATTCCCTAAAATAGTAATAACAAAAACTCAAACAAGATAGTGCTTTCCATTCTTCTGTAACCACTCATTGATGCTAGAATCAAACTGGTAAAACCAATTTATGCTCACTTTAGGTTTTAGGTGATTTTCTGTAAGCTTCCAACAGAAGTGAGAAAGACAGGGACCACTGTAAATAATGTGTGATCATAAAGAGTATGCTGGAAAAAATAATTTTAAAGCATTAAATAGTTTATTCTCATCCAGATTAATCATTATTTTTTTATTATGGTGAGTGAAAGAGAGGTGCTATTGAGTGCTACCTGGCTTGTAAAGTAGAATGGACAACAATAGTTGAAATGACATTTTTTTTCTTCTGTTGCAAAGAAACATTTCACAGGTTTTTATTTTATTCCTCTCTCCCCAGATGTATATGTACCAGCTGAATGGCATCTGAGAATTGTTTCAGCATTTTATCATTATATAACCCTTTGACAGAAATGACTTTAGAAGAAAAATTACTGATTTCTGTGTTTACTAAAAAGTAAACATGCATAGCTAATAGTTCTATTCACCACAGATCATACTTATGCATTTTTAATAAAAACTTGATTTTAATTCATACATAACTTATGAGAAATGTTTATCAGTTTAAGGCTCTGCTGATTCCCACTTAAATGTTTACATGTATCTGGGTACCTTGAAAATGTCTTTCATTTGAGGCTCAGATTTACACAAACTTGCTTCTCTGCTGCCTATGTAATGATGTAATGTATATAAGAAATGTTGATTATTGTACTGATTGCTAAAATCGGTAAACGTACTAGTTGTACAACAGAAATGAATCTCAGATTTTCCTATGCGGTTTGAAGCAATAGCTTTCTGACATTGGAGTTCAGGGGTTTTTTTGTGAGAGAGATATATATATATATATTTTTTCTTTCCCCTCAGTTGGGATGTTAGGCTGCATCTCTAGTGACAAATCACTAGTTGCGTGAATGGGAATGGGAAAAGTCTGTCATATCCTGTATTCATACTGTAACAGATTGAGGTTTGGTTTCCTCAATCTCCTTTTCTTATGAAGGAATTCTCATTAGCAAAGTTTTGTACAGAAGACAGTGTATGAGGCTAATTCCATTGTTTCTGAGAGGCATGTCGAAATGATGATGCCTGTCATGTTTATGTGTCATGTCACCTTTCAGAAGGCAAAAATTCGAGACCATTTGCAGATGGTGGGAGAGAGATGCATGCTATCTCATTTAAGCACATTATGAATGGGCTCTGAACTGTCTTCTGGAGGTGGCTGCCTCTTTCCATTGGCTATATAGGGACCTTGGAGTTGCTGCCCAGTTGGGAACGACGCTCCAGCCTCTCTTCTGCATGTGCCTTTATTTACTTCATTGTATACATAAGCCTGCTCATCTGTGATGGTATCTTTGTACTAAAGAAGAGAGGATAGGCTATGAAACTCTTATTTTGTAGAGTTTAGATAGAATAAACATGAGCGACGTGTGACATTTCTTCTGGATGAATGGAGGTCGTGCTAGAGGCCTAGGACAAAGGTCAGAGGGCTGCTCCTGTTCACCTTTAATAACATTTACTGTCTTTGAGTGATTCCACAATAGTGACTGAAATTGGTCTTTATGAACAAGATAGTATTAAGAGATAGGAGGTCTTGAATCTAAGGTACTGACTAATACTTGTGTAAGAAAGCTTCACTGTCTTAGGAAATGATGTAATTCCTTTCCAGGTGACTCACACCACGGGTCAATTTACTAATTAAAAATTCCTTTAAACTTCTTCATAGATGAACTACTAATTGACCCTCAACAAGTATATTCTTCTTGTTTGAAGATAAAAAGCTTTTGTGAGGAAAGGGAGATAGATGCTACTATGTCTCTTTGGAACAATGCATGGATCTTTGAAAAGCCGTTCTTCAATAATTAAACAAAATGTGAAGTTTGCAAATTTTTGCTGTGACCAACAATGGCCTAGCATTTTTCATTATTCTCTGGTCACAATCTCTATGGCAGGCTGTTCTATTACAGAGCACAGAAACAAAAGGAGAAAAAAGCCTGTTGTGTGTCATTGCTGCCCTCACAAAGCCACAAATACATTAAACTCAAGATACTGCTCATTGTGCACTTGAGCCACCAGTGACAAAGGTGCTATGAGTACCACTGAATATCAGGCAGTCATATGTCATTACATCACTGTTCAAATTGGCGGGGCAAATGACAGTAAAACAAATGAAAATATTAGCAGCTAAAGCAATACGAAAGAATAGGAGGCTTGTCTGAAAAAAGGAATGGAAAATATGATTGTTATTTTTGCCAGTAGCTATGAAGTTCATTTTCCCTCCCTTTTTTTTTTTTTAATTTATTTTTAAGTTCTTGGCTATGCCCATCTCATGCCTTTGAGGCCATTTAGCTTTTATTTTCTTTGACACTAGTAGGAGTCACAGGCAGTGACAGCAGCTGGTAACAAGCCAGATGATGGCACTGGTAGTGTTAACATAAGATACAGGCTTCAGCGTATCCCAAAACCAGAGTTCATTATCTTGGATTTTATCAAACTGGCTTTCCTGATTGCAGAGGGAAACACCACGACAAACTGGAGCTGGATGCAATATTCAGCAATATACCTAGTAATGGCTATTTGTGGTGCTGGCAACCTCTCGGAATATTTAGAGGGGGCTGCTTTCTGGTACAATCTTTTCTTTCTCTCTTTCTCTCTCTCTCTCCTTCTCTCTCTCTCTC
>NW_010164058.1:0-11386 GCF_000695765.1 Mesitornis unicolor
GGCTCCACGCCCCGCATCCCAGCTCTGCCGGGGGCCGCCGCCCGCCCCCGGGCCCGGCGGTGCTGGATCCCAGTGAACGAGCCCGGGGAGTTGCGCACCTCTCGCCCACGGAAGACACCAGTGGCCATTTTCTCTTCATTGCCCACCTAGGGGGCCCTGATCCTGCCCCAGCATCGCTCCAGGCAACTCCTGAGGACGGGCAGGACGACGATTGTCCTTGTCCATGGGTGTAGCCCTTGCAGGTGAGGGGATACCCCACCCGCTTCAGTGCTGGAAATTAGCTGAAACAAGTTCAGGTGCTTCCAGCAATAAGGAGAGCTGTTAAAGCACTTGGCTCTACGGGTTGCCCAGCAGCCTAAGTACAGTGTTGGCTAGTGTTCCTACGTGGAAGGGACATGGCTGGGACCAAGTCCACAAGCAAGAGAAGCTCTTGCCAAGCACACAGAGATGCGGAAAAGCAGCCCAGGCTCTTACTCTTAAGCACACATCCAGTGACTGTTGAAGAATTACCAGAATCTCTAAAATTGATACCTATGATCATTAGATAAGCCCTTTCAGCTGACGGCTTCTCAATTCACATTCACAGTGGTCCTCCTTTGTATACCATCTCACATAGAGGGCTGCATACCATAATATAATCCTGGTTGTAGGAATTTTCTTTCCTTTCATCCTCCCTTCTTGACTTCAGGACCTGCCAAGCTCAAAATCCAGCAAACATTAAAACCTCCTTGAATTGACGGCAACTTGGCAAGGCCCGCTCAGGGTTTCCTGAGGTACAAACTCTCCACTGCTGCCCTACTTCTGTCCCTCCTGTTGCTCACCTTCTGCAAGGCCCTTGAAGGTGCAGTTAATTTGCTAAGATGTCTTTCTGTCTTAGAGAAATTCTCCTCTTGTATTTTGGGGATCACCAATGTAACCTGTCTTGGAGTGATCAACAGAGCAGAACAAGCCTAGATTACAGTTTCACCATAATCTAATCTTATTCCTAGCAAAAGATGCCACAGGTTTCTGCAGTGTTATCCCTTGCAAACAGACATGTCCTTATAGAGATATGTACTGCATTTGCTTACTCCCTCCAGTACTCTATTCTTAAACACAAGTAATACCTAAATGTAGGGTCAGACGTTCTTTCACTGAAGCAATAGTAAAACTCTATGTCAGCTCAGACCCTGCAATTTTCCAGTGTTTTGATTATTTCAGTAGTATTCTTATTGCAAGTCTGTCATAGCATTACATTTTCCTAGAAAATAACAATTTGGTTTAAGAAAATGTATTGAACTAATGCTCAAGTGTAGCATGTTAGATGTCTCCACAGCATTTAATATAGTATAGCAACACCTGCTGGTCTTGATATGGTTAAGAATCTGTTAGATCACTATGTCCATTATAAACCCCAAGTTCACAAGCTGGCCACAAGAATTCCGTTTGGATTCCAACATATGAATATATAGTTTGTTCCAAGAGTTGTAAAACAGCTTTTGACTCTCAGAGAGTTTACAAAGTTTTTATGTTTTATATTTTTTCGCATCACTACAGTTTTAAATGGGCTCTTTCAAAGACATGATGTCATCCATGACTGACTTTCCTTTTGCTAAGCAAATGCTCTTAAATGGTCAGCTTAAAATAGTCTAGAGTGTGTACAGAAGAACATGAGGATATGCTTATATGGCTGAAACTTTACCTAACACCATCCAAATAATAGCTAGCCCTTACAAATCACTGCTCATTCAGAGATCTCAAAGCTGGTTACAAAAGATATACTGTTAGAGCTGAATGAAGGATGGCAGCAGTGTTTTTGGAAAAATTTCAAGGTCAGAGAAATGTATTTTCTTTTTGCATTGGAACAAAACCAAAAAGCTTTGAAATATCTTCACACAAACAGCATTGAGCTGAGGCCACTGTTTCCTGCCCCAGAGGGTCAGGTTCCAATTCTTCCCTCAGAAAAGCTTATATTACCAAAAGAAAACTAAGTCAAAACACCTGGATTTCAGTGAAAATGCTTTTTCAAAACCATACCAATCAGCTCTGATTGCTGACCCATCTTACAAATGGGGAACACGGGAGGGTAACGTGTTCCAAATTAACGGAACAAGCCAGAAGCAATGCCAGGATCCCACTCCAAAACACAAGTCCAGTTTTTCTCTCTCTCGCTATTACTCTCTCTTATTGATTTCTACTCCTGCACGTCTCCACAGGGCTCACTTTTTCACTCATATAGTCCAAGATGGATTAGGAAGAAACACCAAGACACTGCGTATTCAAATGACAGTCTGTAGTTCATACTCCCTACACCGCTCCTCTATCACTGTGCTCAGCCAGAATAAACACATGGATGGAAGGCAGCTCGCTAAAGATGAAGATGATGTTAAATAGTCAGAGGTAAAGGCTCTAAAATAACAGTCAGCACTCTAAAATAGCCGTCTGTCATAGGCATCTCCCTAATGCAGTAAAGATGGTTTATTGCCTTGGGGCACTTCCGAGCTGCTACCAGACTGTCAAATAGCTACGGCTGCAATGACAACAGCAGCACAAATTGTCTGTGGCTCTCCTTCAAACTGTGCTTGGTCTTGTACAATGTTGATCTTGCAACAGTAGCTTGCTTCTGTTGACTCTCCGTTATTGTGAAACACTCCAACTTGCCACAAATATGTTGACATAGAGGAAAACTTCAGTTGCTTCTGCATTTACAATCCTGTTCTGCTCAGCTACTGAGGTCGGAGACAGTAAATTTCACTTCAAACAACACTGAACTAAAAGATTTTGAAAAGAACCTTTAGCAAAGTGTCAGTCTTACGGCTCTTATCCGCAGAGCCCATCGTGCACCTAGGCAAGGCAGCAGACTTCAAGACAACTCGACCCTGGTTCATTTGGAGCTGTTAACTTCAACCAATACAAAGGAAGTAGATTTTTTTTCTTTTTTTCTCTTTTTTTTTTTACCAGCTAGTCCAAGCTGTAGATTGTACAGCTTAATATGGTCAAGATACCCATCATCATCTGGATATTTCCCAAGTTCCAGTTATCCCCAAAAGTGGTCAGACAAAGACCATATCAGACCTAAAAAATACCATCTTTATAGCAGAACCCTTGCAATCACCACGCCTTCTGTTGTGGGCACATACTCAGATAATGAGTTTCTATTTTTTCTGAGATATTTTCTGTTGAATTTCATTTTAATGTTCCTAGAAGGAGATGAAGGAATTGGCTTGCTGATGAAACAAAGTAAGTAAGATTTGTACTTCTGAGTAGAGTTGAGAAAAGGAGAGGGTGATTGAAAAGTTGCTTTAAAGTTTTTTGAATTTTACAAAGCTTAGATTGAAAAAAATTGAATTCAAGTTAATAACCATAAAATCATCCCCAATCACTTTTCCAAAAGGACACAAGATTGATTTACCATATCTAAAGAGACATACCTTTCTGATCATTCTACTGCATGATATGAGACATTTGCAAGAATTAATAATGTGTAGAAGGGAAGACTTTGATGTTTAAAGTATTTGAACACTAGCTTTAAAGAAAAAAAAAGCACAGACAAAATATAATGCCAGTGATGATCTGCAGATGTAGATTCCAGCTGTAGTTATTCACATACACTAACATCACCCACCATCTTGCTAATGAAATCCCAATTGCATTTATTAGCTCATTGCTTAGAGTTTTAATATAGGCTAATATTTCTCTGCTTTAAGTAGTACTTATTTAGAAGAAAACAGCAACAAAAACAGACAAAAAAGTCTCTCTGTTAAATTACCCAGACAAACAGAACTGAGGCCCTCATCCTGTTGCAAAGAGGTATTGCAGCATGAAATATTGGTGCAACTTAGTATTTGTGCAGCCCTCTTCTTACCACAGTTCCAGCAGACTCTGTCAGAAGAAATTTGAACAAACACGAGGTTTGCATGAAGTTTTTTTGCAAAAGTAGCTAGCAAGTTAGGAGAAAAACAAATAAGGAAGCCTCAACTGTCTCATACTTGAAGTGTTTCCAACCACCCTCTTATCTCTTCTGCTGCAGCTTCATAGATGATGGCAAGGTGGTATTATAGCCGCACGAAAAGGCCAATAGCCAAATAATTCCTCTTGCAACAAGACACTGCCAGGTCTCCAAGACTTCAGACTGCCCCTCTGCTCGTGGTCACGCAGAGGTTTTGAAGCACATTCACAGCTGACCACAATTGACCACATGCCTGTTACTGCTAGCACAAAAATGCTGTGGCCAGGTAGGGCAGAGAGAGAAACTCCCAACATGCATCCATCTACCTGCATTAAAAAGGCTGGAAGCCCAAAACCCTTGAGGTATTTCCATGCAGTGAGTCTGTGCTGGGAACATTTAGTGCTGACTCGGAAAGTAAAGGTGTAGGGTGACCGGATAGCCCTGAGTACACTCAGTGTCTACTAAAGCAGAACACATTGTGCTGTGCTGTGGTTTCAACCAAGACGAATGTGTTTACTTTAGCAAGATGACCTCTCTGCTGCCCTTATTACAGACCCGATGCCACAAGCATTTATTAGTAGGGTCACAGTTACAGCGTGCAAAGACTCATTCATAACCAGCAAACCTGCTCAAAGTGAAACGCACGAACAGAGATTAAGTATTCACAAGATTAGCCTGGAGGTGCTGGATTTCATCTTGAGCATGGTTCTAAATCAAATGACATGCCTTAAAATCTGAACACATATTTCAGAAATTATATGGAGATATATATAGTTTTAATTTTGTCAGTATTAGTCTCATCACTATTTCACTTATTAAGGTTACACACAAGTTTCCTAAGTGGAATTTTAGGATGCTTCCTTCTAAAACTGCAGCAATTCCCACTTGCACATGGGACAGTTCCTCAGATGTACAGACTGCACTGTATTCTACCACCTGCTTGCTGTGACATAAAGACACACTACCCATGTATTCCTCCTATTGTATTAAAACTACAGGTTGACTCTGCAGAGAGGTTTTATAATACACAGCACAATTGCAGACAGATCTGCTGCTTTCATGCTTGTGATATTGTGCTTATGACCATGCTGGAGTAAATAGCACACAAATAAATTCCAACAATTACCCAAACACACATTAAAAAAACCCAATAAACCTGTCATTGTAAAAACAGAATATAAATAACTGCCAAGACTAAAATATTCAACCCACATGCTTACATTTTACAAAGCTCTAATTTATAAACATTACAGCTCTCACCAATTTTAATAAGAATGGGCTGAGGTCCTACCTTTTTAAAATCCAACCGTCTAGTCCTCTATCCATTTTCTGTTATTATCTCCCACTGCAATTTCAGAATAGGTGCTTGTTTGCTAAGAGAGGATTATCACCATTCCCCATGATCAAACATTTTTTACATGTTGTTAAATTTACTCCATGCAACAACAGAAAACAAAACTCTTGAGGACCCCGTCTCCCACAGCTGGCAGAGAGGCCGGGTCCATCACTGCCCCCGCAGGGAAGGTGGCTGAATCCTGCCCGAAAGCTGCTGCGGTGGGATCCCAGGCTGCAGACTGATGGTTTTGGTGACCATCATCACCTGCAGTAAGGAATTTCAGAGGTACTGTGACTAGACGGAGGTGGAGTGAGACTCACACACTGAAAATAAATCTGGGAAGTTTAAGGACAGCTTCTATGTTCATGAGAGTTCTAGTAAAGAAAATAAATGTACAAGAGAAATAGAAATGTAATGGAATACCCAGCTATTAGAGATACAGAAATTACCTTATTATACTCCTTGAAATCCATCTTTACATGTTCCTGTTGCCAGAAAACTTACAAAAACCTAAACAATGGCTGTTTGCATGCTGAGACTTCTGCTTTTTGTACTGACCATCGTCTTGTGGTTCCCTGTGTTCCCTCCTCTGCGGCAGTCACTGTCTCTGCCCTTACACTCCAAACAGCCTCTAAAGCAGAGACTCCTTTTTGATACTACTGCTCTCAAAAAATGTATCATGAATGGTGCTCCTAATTCCAGGAGCAAATCAATCTTCAGCTCTGTCTATCAGTTGGCATCTATGGACTATGACCCTCAGTTCCCCCTTGGAACCCATTCTTATCATTTTCACCTTTACTTTTAAACAGCAAACATTGTGGTAACAGAGTCTGCAGTCAGCTCTTTCATAGGATATAATAAAATATTATCTTAGGCAGAAAACATAATCCATATCAAGTTTTGTATTTTATGTGTTTTTAACATAGCTGTGCTTTTAGGTTGAAGTCTGTTTGCTGAAAGGACTGGTAAAAACAAGTGGGCTCTCTCAGCTATAGCAGCTCTTCACTGGCACTGAAAAGCTGGAAGGATGTTGCTCCTTGTCCAATCCAGCCAAAAGCCTATGGAAAAGATGCATGTTATCACTGGCTAAGAATAGTTAAAAATATTTTGCTATGAAGTTGCCCTGAATTCAGTAGGATACATTAATCTTTGGCCACTGTTGCTGCAGTCCCAATTCTGCCAAGAGGTACAGGCTTGGGAACTTCTGCAGGTGTTAGCCCAGGCTGATCCACTTGTAGGAAAAGAGCCTCATACAATATTCATTACTTACTTGTCTCTGTCTCGATGCACATTATTAAGAGATGCATGGCCCTCCAGCACAGTTTTCACAACAAAATTAAGAAACACAGCCAGTCATCATGTCAAAGTCATAAGAGATTAAATATTCTAAGTGCAGCAGCACAGGGGTAAATTAGTATTGTTACCTTCTGACCCCCAGAGCTGCACCCGAAATGGCTTTAAACAATAAAAATAATGAGATTTTTAGATTCCATTTATTTTGAAACAACAACTGGCAGCTTGAAAGAAGGAAACATGTTTTGGCAAATAAAGTTGACATTGACATTTTTAGCAAAGACTGCCTATATGGTGGCTTGTCACTGGGCAAATCTGGAGAATCACTGCTGCCTCTGATGTGTGTTTTTTACAGGGACAGTGTGTAATAAAGAACATTTAGTACAGTTTGTATCTGCCTTTAACAGAGATGTTCAGAATATTTAAACAGAAACCAAACGATTTCTAGCATTAAATTCTTCAGTGTATTTTTTAAAAGTATCATCTTTAAAAAATAAGAAGATAAAAGCTGATGTATGGTAAAATTCCATCCTAAAAACTATGCCAGTGAGAAGCCTTAACAGATGGAAGTGGGATGATAAAATCAGACTCATCTAGTTGAGGTGAATGCCCAAGTATTCCCAGTAAAGGACAAAGTCCCGTTTAACAGTCCTGGAGGCTTTTTAAAATTTTTTTTAAAGTCACTTGAAAATGAGCCAGTCAGTAGGAAAGAACACTTAAGACTGTATTGGACTATGCAAATACTTAAATAACTGTTTGCTGTTTCCTGTTCCAGACCACACTTCTCTAGTTTTCAATTTCTCCATCTGAAAGCTGGGGACAGCTTGCCATAAGGGAAGCAGCAGAATTTGCTTTTATTAATCTTCATCTCAACTGATTGAGAGACCATATGCAGCTTAAAACAAATAAAAGTCCAAAAGAAGAAAAACATGGAAAACCAACAGATCTGTGACAAGGCACTAAGAGAGCCCCATGTTGACGGAAGCTGCAGGTAGACGAGAGACATGTCGGTACAGCACGAGCAGGCGTTCATAATCTTTTCAGCTGTAGATGCTGGGAAGATGTTCTCTATTATTCATTAATTCTATGGTGAGCAGATAGATTAAGCATTTCTCCGTCTTAATTAATCTTGCTCTGGGCTATGAAGTTGAAGAGCTTAATTTATTTCTATATTTACTTATTTTGAAGGAACAGTATTGCTCACCAAATCCCTCCACAGTGAAACTGCACTGTCAAAGCCTCAGGGCAAGCTCACAACTGTTTCAGACTGTGTATGCCTTCAGCCACTACATCATGATATATAATTGCAGATACAGAACACTTACTGCTTTTGACACTAAATACAGAAGATATTTTATGTCTGTGGCTTGAT
Organism: Mesitornis unicolor; assembly: GCF_000695765.1. Taxonomy (NCBI): domain Eukaryota; kingdom Metazoa; phylum Chordata; class Aves; order Mesitornithiformes; family Mesitornithidae; genus Mesitornis; species Mesitornis unicolor. The sequence continues at coordinate 7,930 of NW_010164058.1, forward strand.
TTTCCCAAGCACAGATATTAATGCCAGCCATAAAGGAGGGATCATATTCCACCTACATAAAGGAAACATGAAATGGGAAGGATCAGGTCTGCAGTTTTCTTTATGGTATTTATTATTATATATTATATCCAACATGTGCCTGATTGTATCAGCTCACAAAAATTTCCTGACATTAAATCCTTTGATGTCTATTGAGCTGCTTTGGATTTACATAAACCAAAGCCCAGCAAAAGGCAGTGAAGAGGCTGCCTAGTGCTGAGCAAAGCTTTTCTTGGTGCTGATGATTCCCTTCCTTGCCTCAGGCACACAGGCCCCTGGGAAGACCCGCCTTGCCTTAAAATACAGGGTTTTCAATTACTATTTAAGAGAAAATGTTGCACTGAGCAAGCGCCACCGCTTGTTAGCATGCTTTGTTCAATTCAATTAGTATGGTACCCTGCCATTACTACAAGATAGCTCGGGTGATAGACTGGGGTTATTCAACTGTTGACAAAAGGTTAGGGGAATTCACTTGAGCCAGTAATTGTCTGTCACATGAAATACTGCGACTTCTTCAACACAGGAAAGAGGAAACCATAACATGAATTGGATTGGGGCAAGAGGGAACTAGAGGTGAGCAGGTTAACGCAGAGGAATCTAATGAACTCACCAACAGAGTCTAGGGTAGATGAGTCAGATTGGAAAGGAAGTTAACAAAAATCTCCAATTAATCTGATGTGTCCGATGCTGGTTTCCTACTAGGTCTTGGGAGTTTTATGGTCAGTACGTGGATAGGGAACTTTGGCGGTACCACCAAGAAGGGTCTCGAGGGATTTGGCATGGGATGCTTTCCACATAAGCCAAAAAAAGACAGAACAGCATAAGAAGAATAATGTGTTTCTAGGGGTGACAGCATTCACTACACAAGAAAAACAGACCCACAAGTAATGCATCATCTTGAAGAACCAGAGCACAGTGCGGACACACCACCATCAGCACCTGGCTGACTGGAGGCAAGCGGAGTTGATTGCCTGTGCAGGCACACGTTCTGCAGGTTTTGTTTGAGGAAATGATACTTAGAAAGCCTTCAGCACGGGCATGCCTTTTGCAGAGGAAACATTTCAAACACACAGGTGCACACATCGGCTTTGGAACAGAGGGTTAAAAAAAAAGCTAAGTAAAAACTCCTAAATTAATCTGGTACTAGAGCAAGACGCAATATTCACAGAGCAGGTCTTGCCACTGGCTTTAACTGGTCACAGACGCAGCTACCGATTACTATCAAATTACTTCTGCTGATGAACCCTTCCGTCTGTGTCTTACAATGCCCTTCTTCCCCTGTGGCGCTTTCCTAAACTTTTTGTCCTCAGTGCTTCAATGAAGCATTTATCTGTAACAGGACCTTGACTCTGACTGGGACTGAGATGCTCCCATCTGACACATAACACACAGACATGACAAATGATGATGGGCAGCAGGGATAAGAATAGCACATCTTGGTAAAATCCATTCTATGGATGACATGAATGAATACATTGGGTTACTCTTAAAATAGCCTACTCTCAAATTAGTGAATGCTGCCACGTAACACTATGATAATAATGTAATTGGAAGAGTTGGATATAAAGACGAGATTTAGTGCTGAGAAAATCCTCTGCCTTGAAAATGTAAATTAATGTAATTGCCACTAATTGTGCATAGCATTGGTGTAAATTCAAACATGAAAACTGAACAAACAGTACTGAGTCTGACCTTTGTCAAGTAAAACCTTCATTTTAAGGAAAATATGTATCAGAATCAGTCAACATATGCTCTTTTACACCCACCTAGCTTTCCAAAGTGTGCTGCAGACAACTACAATGACAATATTAAGATAAACATACCGCAAATTCATCTCAGTAAAGTGCAATTTCTGTGGCACGCATGACAGTTCTGAGCCATGTATCCATCACTCTGTTCCTCAACTGCACAGCTGCCTGAACTCGCAGCGTAGAGGGCAACCAGAAAGAAAAATTGTTCTCCAAATGCAGTTGACAAGAGCACCTGTGAGAGCGTGCTCACACGAGGTGTTTTGGGCGGATCTGAGGAGCAACCACAGACTTCCAGGGATTATGTCAGGATAAAACTACTTAAGCCAGAGTAGTAAGAGACTCCCATTTCAGTGGGCACAGCTGGACTGTTGTGTAATGAGCTCTCAATTGGGAAATGTCTGGTCTCTGGCCAACAGCCTCAGCAATATCCAGGGCTACACATGGAGCCCATGGCTGTTGAAGAGGAAAGTCAGGTTCTACAGACGTGAGCCACATATCTGTAAGCTTGGCAAAGACAGGCGTGCACAGCTGAGGAAAAACAACAACACTGGATGACATCTGACCTGTACTATTGCCTGCGGATTTTATAGCTGCAGAGCCTCAGAAACAGGATTTGGGGTGATTCTTTTTTCATAATTATGTATTTGTTATTTTTACCACGAGAAATCATCTTGATCAGAAGAAAAGGCAGATGCTGTGAATATGTCATCTGCTGCTACCAGTGGAGAACTGTGCACCAGCGAAGCGATGCCTGGGGGGCAGTGCAGTATCAGCAGTAAACCCCAGCCTGAGAGCGAGCAATGCCACTGAGCAACACCAAAAGGCAGGGCTCCACCTTGGGAAATCTCCTTACCAAGGAAAGCATTACAGTCACAAAACTGGAGGATAAGAAAGCTTTAAGGACTTGCAGCAAGCTACAACTAGCAAGAGTAAACCTGTGATCCACTTTTTGTCCTCTGAAATCTCTTTCCAAGTTGTGGTAAGTGGTATCAAATCTGATGTCTTTAAATCGCAAGTGAAGTAGCTGAATGCCTTTCTGTCCACTCTTCTAAATCATAGCAAGTCTTACAATAGATAATCAGCTTTATAAAAATTCTTATGCTAATGGGAATTTGGGATGCAGAGAAGAAAGAAAAGAAGACTCCTTAGTTATAAGGAATGAAAATCTGTATCTGATAGCCAACAGGACACTAAACAGCGCCATGAAGGACACAATTTTCTATGTTGGAGGAAGATTGCTTATTCTTTTGGGAATATGTTGTCACAAGCCAGCTGCTTACATTGGATTAGAAAAGAGAATTAGAAAATACACAACCCAATTAAAAAGTAATGGTTTGTTTGTTTCTTGCAGTTCTTTGCTCCTTCATACTCATTTCTTCTTTCTCATGTTTACTTAATATAATATTAATATTGATATTCATAAATAAATCCCGAGGTTCATGTCTTTTTAAAATGCCTCTAGCATTTCTTTTCACACCATGGCCTGATCCCGCAGCTGTAAACGGAGCTGTAAATCTAGCAGCTCAGGATACAGCCCCAGACAGTCCTGTGCTGCCATCAGTGGGAGAAACACGATCTCTGACCACAGTAAACATGAAATCACACCAAATATATCATCATATCAACATAGTGTCACACCAAAACGAAAAGGTGCTGCAGCCTTTCAG